>NW_005054350.1:216110-234087 GCF_000277835.1 Geospiza fortis | reverse complement strand
GGGGCGGCCGAGGGAACCACAGCTTCCAGTGTTTGCGCCTTCCTGCGGGGGGTGTAGCCAGGCGGGACCCGCCTCTCCTCTCCGGCAACTAACCAGTGACAGGATGAGAGGACATAGCCTTGAGAGACGCCAGGGGATGATTTATTTATCCCAGTACGGAAGGGAGACTGCTAGAAAGATAGCGAGGGACTTTTAGCGAGCGCCTGTAGTGACCGAAAAAGAGAGAATGAGTTCTAACTGAAAGATAGTGGGTTTAGATTAAATATTAGGAAAGAATTCTGTACTGTGAGGATGGTGAGACTCTGGAACAGGTTGCCCAGAGATGATGTCCCATCCCAGGAAGTGTTCGAATTCTGGCTGGATGGGGCTTTGAGGAACCTGTTTTAGTAGAAGGTGCCCTGCCCATGGCAGTGGGGTTGGAACTAGATGGCATTTAAGGTCCCTTCCAAGCCAAACCATTGTTCTGTTTTACAATTTACATTTAGAGTGATAATGGAGTGTTTGCTGATATCACTTTGATGTGTCTGCCAGCACTCTGGAAATAGCTCTTGCTGACTCGCGTGAAGCAAAGCGATGAGGGGGTGAAGCAGGAGGTGAATCATTAGAGGGTTTGGGTTCTCTTTTTCGTGTAACCTAGACTCTAAACTACATTGCTTTGTCTATAATATGAGGCTATTTCACGAAGGAATTTTTCAAGCATGTACTGAAGATGGATGTACATTGTTGCTCATCTGATCTGAAGGCTGATGTTATTTTTGAAAATTTGTGTTTGTTATCATAGTTGGAAAAAATAAATTGATAATTGCTAGAGAAATGACAGATGTTGTGTGTATATGTTCATGAATTTTTTGGTACATAACTGCAGGTTCACAAAAGAAGATGGCCTTATAATAGTCATGGGGGGGGGGGGAAGTTATACCGTGTATTGCACAAGAAACTACATTTTTATCAGCACCCAACAAAAATGAAAAGGTGCAGTGCAGCACATGCAAATGCTTTCCAAAGGATATAGGGTCATTGCCTTCTAAGTTTATGGCTAATTGTTTCTCCATGTGGTCACCATCACTGTGCTACTCTTTCACAGTAAACTCATATTAATGTCCTCCATCTGCTCTATCAAGATTTTGCTAAATTCTTAATTGCAACTCAAAACCGTCTGTCATTTTGCAGGACAGTATTTCTATCTGCAGAACAATATAACAAAGGGACTTTATTAGGCTAATTATAAATGTACTGTGATTGCTGCAACCGGGGTTTGTTTAGCACAGGAGGCTGAACTCGCATGGATCTATCAAGAGCAATTACATGAGAAGCATCACTTACTAAGTAAAAATTCCTTTTAGCTGTGCACAATATGCTTGTTCAATGAAATATGAAGAGCTCTAACCAGATGCACACTGGGCTACTCACATTTCCTCAAATAGGACTGGTGGGAACTTTATGTGACCCCATGTGATACTTGTGATAATAATAAAATGGATTCATATCTCATTTCTGCAGCAAGAAGAAGGAATTTAGGAAGCAGGCTTTTCCCAAAATAAAAAATATTTCTTCAGGAGGAAGAGCTACATCATTCACCTCTATGGGAGTGTTCAATCCGGATCCTTCTCACCTCTTCAAATATGGTCAATCTATATTAAACAAAAGTTTTCTTACACTGTCTTCAATGTTGGTGTTAGTGGCTACAAAACATTTCATAGAGGAGACACATACACTCTCCATTGCCAAGATACTCCTGCACTGTAATTGTGGCTATTTTGGTCAGATTTTCTTAAATGATGGCCCAATTAGGTTAATCTTTAAGAAATATTCCTAACCTTGAAAAACAGCTTCAGTTTCACTGCTCTTGTTTTAGACCAGAAAAGAGAATATTGTTTACCCAAAACTGATCCAGGAGCCTGCTGTATCAGCTGGTGCAATACATTTAATGCTATCATAGCTCAAGACTGATATTAAATTTAAATATTTTAAATATTATAAATAGAAGAGTGATTTTTAAGGGAAAAGTGTATATCTCCATAAAATAGTAACTAAACACATACACACACACAAAAAAAAGAGTTTACTGGATATTGAAAATGACAAGAAGTGGTGGATGGGCTCAATAATTATTGCTGACATTATAAGACAACCTAAATAGGGGAAGATTAGTCTCTCATTACTGGGAGTACTGACTCCCTCTGTGTCTGCATCTCTTGTTTCGGACTAACACTAGCAGCTCTGCTTTCCCTCTTACCTGCTTGTTCCCTTTAGCTTGTATATTCCCATAACTTGCTTCTGAAGCCAGTTGGACTTTTTCCTCTCCATTGGCATTATTTAACATGGGTATCTTTTCTTCCAAGTATATTCTTACTGATCTGCAGTTAAAATGTGTAGGAGTTCCACCAGTGGGAAAATTAGTCACTGGTCTCATTTACATTGTCCCTTGTTCCTTCCTTACTGCACTCTGCATAAGATGAACTTTAAAGAGCTGCCCACTCCTGACTCCTCACAAGCTTGGTTTCTATAATTCAAATAACTTTTTTTTATTTTTTATATTTTTATTTTTTATATTCTCTGTGTCAGATGGGTTCCATCCCAATAAACTGATGAAAGGTGGACAAGCAGTGGATATTGCTGTGCATCTATGTGCATGGTATTTTAGCGTGTAACTGCAGGTGCACAAATGACGATGGTTTTGTAATTCTCACAGTTTTGTAGAGGTTCTTTTACAAAAGCCATCTCTTAGAACTTTCAATATAAGTTGCGCTGTAATTTTAAATTTCCCTTATTTCAACTGTCATACAGAGAGAGGAGCTTGAAAAAACTTTTTCTGAGGTTTTTTTAAGAAGTTTTCAGTCTTCTTTTTATTTATTATTTCTGTGACTCATTCATTACAGGATCAAGTCTTATTATCTCTGCATCCTTTTTTCAAAGCTGTCTATTCATAACATATTTTTCCTTCTTTACTGCTCTGACTTCTGTCCTTTTTCATTCCACAAATTCTCTGAAGATCAACATATCAGAGACTCTATCTGACAGGGACTTGATATCATTAGTGATAATATCTTTATTGTACTTCTGAGCTTAACTGTTGCAACTTCCAATTCTCTGGGAATTTCCTGCTGTCTAGCTTTTCACCTATCTCGAGCAGCAATCGGACAGAGAAGCATCAGGGCATGTCAGCTGCAAAAAACCCTGTAAATTCCCAGTACCTCTCTGATAGGACCACCAAATAGGGACTATGATGCTCAAACACCACTGACTGCTACAGTTAAAATGAACCTTGTGACATGCCAGCTGAAAGAAAATTGCCAAAAGGAAGGAGAGAAAGCAAAGAGATCAGAGTATGGGGAATGGAAGGGGGTAGAAATGAACAAGAGAGTTGAGATCTTCCCCGCACAAGAAAATTATCTTTGTATGTTAATCTTTTCTCAATCTGCCTCTCAATTTGTTTCAGAGTCCATTTAAAAGTATCATTTCTTGCCCTGAAGGCCTACCTTCTTCCTCTTACCCCAAGCTTTCTCATCCTTTTCTGTTCCCTTGCTACTATCGGTGAAAAAATACATCAGTAATTATAAAAAAAATACATCTGAAATTTTAAAAGCAGACAACCCAAAACAACAACAACAAACTACAAACAAACAAACCCCTAACTATTAGTTACATATATATGCAGTCTGTAGTGGACCTATTGTACATGCACAATAAAGACAACCTGGACATATACAAGCAGCTGTGTGTTCATTGCTTTAACTGACTACCAAGTTCCTGAAATTAGTATTCTAAATCAGTAGGATGATAGCAGTTTTGTGAAGGTTTTCTTTTAATGCCAGTGAAGATGCTTTTTTTTCTTTTTTTTTTTTTGGAATAGCATGTAATTATTGCATTATCTTAAAGTTTGTGACACGATCTCAACAGATACTTTAATGCAAATTCCTGAATTTTACTGCTTCTACATCAGGTACAAAATAGCAAACTGAAATACATGTTACAAATGTTTGTATTTGCAGCAGAGCAGATGCAAATTCGGAAGCTCATTTATGATATTATTAATTTAGTGTTTATATTTTCTTCCCTAGTGAGACTTTCTAATTTCTCTGTTTTTCTGTTTAATTTTCCATTTAACTGGATCTATCTTCTGTGCTAAATTGCATATGCAGATATGCAATTGACTTATAGAGTGGTGCAGAAAAAAGACATGCATCTAAATACTAGTTATATAATTTATTTTCATACCGATTATTGTATTTGGCGAGTCAGCCAATATCAATATAAATGTCTACCATAAACTGCAAAACACAAGGCCTTCAGAAAACTAAGTGAGAAAATCTTTCTTCCATGATGTTTGTTTAAAACCTATAAAAACACATTTTTACAGGTGATGAACTTGCAGAATTTGTTGGCAGAGGAGGTTGTCGGTACAGACAATACCAGGAAAGCCAAAAACAACAGGTTAGGCAAATTAATGGAGAATAGGCCCATAGACACGGGAAGCACAGGCAGGGATGTGCCCACTGACCCACCGAGGCAGGGGCTGTGGTCTCTGGGCCACACAGGGCACTCAGGCAGGGGAAAGCAGCTCTATCCCAGCAGTGGCTGTGGTCATCACCTGGGGGCAACAAGATCAATGCCCCCTGGAAAGGCATTTCTTACTCTCATCTGATTTTTAATTACCTTTTCACAGGTAGTAAAATATAAAGCCAAATTAAAATGAACATTGACATGTTTTGAGTTTGGGGTTTTTTTTGTCCCAAAATGAAAAGGCTGGATTAAACAGTGTGAATTGAATCTGCATCCACTTCACAGAAAGAGCTGGCAATGCAATGCCTAATGTACATAACTGCTTTGCTTCACTTGAGGGCACAGTACATTGCACAGGAGTTTTGGCTCAGGGCACATAATTGCCACATATATTTTCCTTTTTATGAACAAGTTTATGGTTACGTCGTTTAAAATTAATAAACCACTGATAAAATCTTTGATGTTATTAAAACATCTAGCATTTTAGTTTGTATCAGGGCACTTTTCTACTACTTTTATATAATTTACCACATGGTTTACTGCACTTGCTTCAAAAAGACAGTTTATTCTAAAGGGACCTGATTCTGTAGTTTATTGATTGGATAATATTAAACATCTGAAGATGCTCTACTGTTCTGGGAAACAGTAAATTCTTGAGAACTAATGTTTTCATGGAGGTTACTCTTTTCTGCTAATACTAATGCTGTACATCATTGCAAAGGATAAAAACATTTAAGTAATAAGGTTTTGGATTTGGAAGATATTCACATTTTAGCCCACATTATGACATTTTGTTTTTATTCTGATGTAACTGTAATTAAATTACTAAGAGTCAAAACAGGAAATAATTTCTTAAAATGCTTATGGAGTAGTCATTTTGTATCATTAATTTATGGACTTGTAAAAACTTTGGGTGACATTAGTAAAGCTCAATATAATTTTGAATATTATCACTGTTAATTAGCAATAATAGTATCCGCAAGATAAGTAATACTCTTTATTTACTTCAGAAAGTGAGTTTTGCAGACTCTTGTCATTACCCTACACATCACAGCCACTTTGCCATTTTCACAAGCTTGGCCATTATTCTGTGTATTTAACTTCAGAAGAAAAAAACTGCAGTGTTTAGTGACTCACATTTAGTGCTTTTTTCTACTGTTATTCTTCCTTTAGAACTAATAAATAACCAAAAATGGTGCCAAAGAAAGAGGAAATGAGATTCTGTTTCCAACCAAGATTCTTGTCTTTTCAAGAATGTACCACATTTCAAAATTATGATTCTCATCACACAAAAGAGAGGTGGCCTTCTCTTCATGCATGGGGCTTGTGTGCTTTGAACACAGTAGATTCACATCAGGCAGAAATGAGAAGAGGGAGAAAATTACTGAAGCAACTGTTGTAGTGTAAATTGTGTCCTGGCTTGAGTAAGGCACAATTTCTCAAAAGAAATACTCAAACAGCAGTGATTTGACTGAAGATGCAGTTGGAATTATATACTTTATGTTCTCAACTTTTCTAGCTTTTGAAAAACTGTTGAAAACACAATAATCATCTGTTTAAATATTTGACAATGGTGTTAGATGCTCTCTATCTTATGATCAATTCAAAAGAAATATATTGGGAAAAATTTCTGTAATCAAGATCATAAAAATTATAAAAATATTTGTATTTCTATCTTAAACACAGTTTTGAAGTGGTATATGCACAGATTGAAGATTTAGACTTATTTTTAATAACTTTTTATAGACTTTTAAATATTTTCCCTAACACAGATTTGATTTCTAGATTTCTCATGTGATTTTCCCGGTCTTTGAAACTGGATCTTGGACTCTAGGTATATTGCAATACCATTCTTTGACGGACTCTAAGTATTGCTGTTGCTGTTTCATTTGTTACTGCATGCTTTTATATAGACACAGTAACTTTTGGAGATTAATACTGCACATTGATCAGTCGGTGTTTGTGAAGGCAGCAGAAAATCACATGGCTTGTCATTGCCCACAAATCTGACATCATGACATCTGCAAGAGCTGTAATTGCCTGAATGTTCTTGGACAGTAACATGAACAATGTGAGACTTCTCAATTTTTTGGCAAGCTTTCAGAGCTTGTTAAGACAACTAAACAGTCTTGGAAAAATATATACATTTTTTAATGACTACAGATCTTAGAGATATTTGTTCCTGATAATTTCATCTGTAAACTGATATAACTTGTTTTATGTAATTGTCATTCAGTTTTATTCCCTACATGTTTTCCTATTCAGCCTCATATCTCCCTTTGAATTGCTAAAAATTGAAGACTGTCTGCTGGTGTGTTTCGAGTGGCAACACTTAGATTTTTTTTTTTGATCCTGCAAGCATTTTTTCAAAACCATCATACTCAAGTTCACCTGTAGCACTTGTATAGTGTGTGCAGAAAACCTATTTTCTGTACTAATCTTAAGTTCTGTCTTTAAAACAGGCATTTTTCCAAATATCCTGAGAATGTTTTTCAGAAGTCAATTTGAAAATGTAACCATATGTATGCCTTCACCTAGTGATATTTTCTTAGTGAACTGACAAAAATAAGTTTTAGCTAATGTCACACAGCTAAGTCAGAATAGCTGCCAAGCAGTGAGCTGGATGGACTGTATTCTGCCTCCAGAATTAACCACAGAGCTGGTTATTAGCAAGATGAAGTCTCTGCAGGCTTCAGTGGCAGTAGGCAATGAATGACAGGGAGCAGAGGGGAAATGGGCTCATTTGCAGGTAGCTGAATACACTCTGTTACTCTACTGTCATGTGCAGCCTGAAAGAATAAATGAGAGATTGATAGAATGACACCCAGCAGAGCTGCCAACCTGTCATTTTTACTACTTTTCTTTCTGATCATAATTTCACCAGGTTAACATGGTAAATGTAAACCACAGAAACTTCATTTGCACTCAGTGAAGAAGAGGTCATATGTTAGAACACTGAAGCTTTGTTATCAATGCTGCTTAAAAAGGCAAAACTAACCTAGCACCTGTGTTTCATCAGCACTATAGACTTATATATATGTTTATTTTAATTTTATTATTATTTGCGTATGCATGTCTGTATAAGTAATACAAGGAAAATATTTCCACTAAGCCTGTCTTGTCCTGTCTCTGATTTGCACCTTCTTTTAACTCTAATTTTGCCAGGGCTGCCTAAAGGAGTCAATTGTCTGATGGCATGCATTGTCCAAGGATTTCTTTACAAACATAGGCACTTTTAAGGGATGTTAATAATCTAAAGTATTCATGAGCAGGAAAATGTGGAAAGTTTTCTGCTATTATCAATGAATTGGTTTTCAAAGTGCAAATGACAAAAAAAACTTTTTTTTGATCTTTGCCAATGCCTTTTTTTGTTTCATATAGGAACATTTTATTAATAGTATCCTAAAGATACGAGACATATGACACATGCTGGGCTAAAAATATTTTTATTCAGTACTGAATTCTTTACCATCTTAGTTCACACATTTGTCTATAACTTGTAGCAAATTTCATGTAAAATATGCATATTTGGATGAAACAGTGATAAAACTATATGATGTTTTAATTTTAAATTTTTCATAGAAAAGTCATTCTGTTTACAGATAGTATTTAAATGTTCCAAACCCCTATATTTAGTGAGGAAGAATACACTGACATTTTAATGAATAATGTAATGGTGGCCACTAGGAGAGCTAGCACTGTTTTTGTTTGACAGTGTTTCTCTTCTTCACTTCATGGAACAGAAATCTGCATTTTCTTATATGATGGTATTTTTGAAGGTTTCTTGTCTCATTGGTTTTTAGTTTTCATTTGCTTTATGATTTGTTTTTTTCTTTTTTTTTCTTTTTCTTGGTTGCAGCTTTTTAGGGATTTAATTCCTGTATACTGAATTTAGGATGCAGCAAAAGGGCCATCTAGCTATATATACCTTCCCATTGCTATTGTCAGGAGCAGAGGAAAGAGTATCCCAGTATCTGTTAATTGCTTTGTTCACTGCCTATGATGCCGTGTGAAGGCTGACCTAGAACAGAGGCTAGATGGAGTTAAAGAATAAAGCAAGTGTTTATTAAAAGGCCTCAATGGATACATCTTGGGCAGCACAGGAGCCCAGTCAGGGCTACGCCCAAGATGAACCAAAATCATCACAAAATGGACAACTCGTCATGGAGTCTCACACTTTTATAGATTCTGGTCCATTAGTATATTGGAGTTAATTGTCCAATTATAGATTTAGCTTCTGAAGTCCCATCCTTCTTGTTTTTCTCTCTTCAGTTCACGTTATTTATGCTCTTGGGCCTGAAATTTGGGTTAGTTGTCCTTGGTCCCAAGCTAGAAAAGGAATTGTTTTGTCTACCTACTCTGTGAAGAGATCTTACCATCCCTTAATATGAAGCTCAGAACCACATACTAAAGCAGTACAGAATTTGAAAAATATAAAAGCTAAAACCTAAGGCATCACCAGAAGGAAGCAGATATATACTTATCTCTGAGACATTTGTCACAAAAATATGCCTTGAAATTATCTCGTTTCTGCTGGGCAAATATTTTCCACAGGCACTGGAAGACACCTGGATTAGACTGGTGTAGAGAGGGTCAGCCAGCCTAAAGCAGTTCAACAGCTCTTTTAATAAGAAGGCTGTATCTGATGAATGTGAATATTGCTTCCAGTGCTGATAGGTCTCTCTTTACAAATTAATTAGCTGTACAATTACAAAATAACTAATTTCACTAAGAATCCATTTGAACTGTGTGACCCTTTGAGAAAGCAGAGTGTAGATTCTCTAGGACTAGATAATTGTTTGTCCAATATGAGCCACAAATCACCTTCTTAGATCTCAGTCTTGTACTTCTCACAAGTCAAGGGTCTATTACTGGCTCTCACTTTAGTAGAAGGATGGCTGTGGCTTCATATCACCTTGCTATTTATGGATTAAACAGCATTTAGGTGGTGATGCTCCAAAGAGAGAGGTTTGGTCTCAGATTGTTCTTCCCAGAAGTCTCTTTTAGCTGCAAACCACTCATTTAACCATCTGAAAGCTGTATCACTGCGCAGCTATGTCTCAGTGAAATGACAAGCTGTTGGCTAGCATTTCTCCAAAAATGTATGCAGAGGAATGAAGAAGGGTAGCATATTCTTCTGTTTCCTTATTTTGCTCTGTTCAGAACTTCATCTGTTTCATCAGGACCTGACAAAAGTGATGCCAGAAACTTGATTAATGGCAAGCAGCAGCCTTGACACGGCTCAAGCAATGATGCTGTTCATACCCAGATGTCAGCAGAGATGGGCCGGTGTGGGAGAGGGTGTGCACAGCTCTGGTGAGGGCAGCAGCAGCTGCTGTGTGTGCACTCCCAGCACAACAGGGAGCAGTGCTGGGAACTGCTATTAGCATACAGCTCATCTACCTCACTGCTAGCATGAGGTCAAAACTGCAATCTAGCCCCAAATTACTGCTTGATAGGTTGTATACTCCAAATGACATGATCCTGCTCTGCTTCAGCAGCAGCATATTTCTGTCTGAAGACCAGCTGCAGCCTCACCACTGTGTTTATACACACCCACTAGCTGACACGTGGTTTTCAGTGCATGTCAACTAATGAAAAGAAGCTTTAATTAAATTTTTTAAAATTTTTTGTTTTGTTTTGTCTCGTTGGTTATGTTTTTAAAGGTAATGTTCTAAAAATGGAGAGATGTAAAGCAGCCCTCTGGGCAACCAAGCCACTGCACAAAGGACTTTCAATGCAGGACAAGACTGCTTTTCTTTGCCCTGAGGACTGAGGTACAGCAGAAGCACAACTTGGGAAAATGGGAGACTTAGACGAGCAAAAGATAGATGCATGATTTAGCAGTCACATCAGAAGACACTCAGAAACGAAGGGATAGTTATCAACCTATGTTTGGTTACTAGGTGTGTTATCGCAACTGATTGTCTCCAGTGGGGAGGGAAAAAAGAAAAAAAAACAACAAAGAAACCCCCAGAAGCTGGGGGAAAACATTTTTCTCCTCTATTAAGCCAATAATTTACTTTAGTTCATTCTGCAGTGTTTCAAAATAGTTTTTCAAAATACCTGATGCATACTCCAGACTCCTGCTTTTCCTTCTACATTTGGCCATCACTGATGCAAGCAGCAAAACCTGGGACACCTGGTAAAGAGCAACAGAGAATTTACTCTCAGTCCAAAATAAGAAGAAAAATTGATTTCCTGCATGTCCTCTTGAGGAATATTAGGAGGAAACTGGTATAGTAACTGTCTTAAGACAAAGTACTAAAGAAAGTGACCTGTAACACTAACAAAAGAGAGGACAGAAACATCCTTTAACTCCTCAAAATCTGCAGATTTTTTACAAAGCATTTTTTTAAACAATATGATGGATTAGGGCTCAGAGTTTTCATAAGAAGCTAACAGAGCTAGATATTTCAATCCTGTTAACAATAAGGGACTGGACACTCAGTGTTGCTAAGCAGTTTTGCAATATCCACATCTAGAAATTACAAATGAATGAAAGTCTAGAAAGTCTTCCAGCTCATTTTTGCATTAAAGAGGAAAATACACTCTCTAGTATTTATGAAGGTTTTATTTAGCCTATTTCAACTATTTGACTTCTGTAAATTTTCTGAACTCTTTTTTTTTTACTTTATGTATTTTTAGTAAAGATAAATCTTTTTCTCTGCATTCCATTTTTCATGCTTACATTTTCATTCCTGACAGACAACAGACTCTGATTCTAACACCCTCTATATATTTATCACTGGGTAGCATGTTGTTTGTCTCAAACCTTCTTCCCCTGTTCAATTTCTATATGTATTCCTTTTTATTCATTTTCTTAAAACATCAGTTTCTAAAAGCTTTTCTGTCTCTAAAGAAAATCAAGACTAATCAAGGTGCTTTTCAAGCTATAGTACATAAAAATGCAAGCCCACTCACATCATTGCAAATTGCACACCAGGCTAAGGTGTGTATTGTTTATTTTTCAAAAAGAACCTAGTTTTTTGTTCTTAGAATCTTAGTTTTCCTCTTTAGCATTCTGCTGGCCTTTTAGAAAAATGGAACTGTCAAATCCTCATATCAAAATGCTAGGACACAGAACAGAGGGAGAAAAATATCCCTCAATGCAACTCAGTCCCAAAATATTTTTGTTTATATTTTATTCAGATCAAGTCAGAAATAATTTAAGCAGTATTTTACAACTAGTTTTAAAAATGTTTTCTAGATCTGAGGCCTTATATGATAAACATTCATGCTGAAATTGTTTGACAATCACCAGCTACAAAAGGTTGAGCTAAGTAGGGTGACACTGAGATAACCCCAGCTGTTCTGCTACTTCAAAAATAAAATGATATATTACAATAAAATATACAGCTACATTTACAATTCTTTCTGAGAAAATGAGCAGTAATTCACGACTGAAGAAATTCTACTGACTTCTTAATCTGTGCAGTCTTGTGTGCTCTCTGAAAGAGTGCCACTAGAAATCCAAAATGAGCCTGTTACTTAAATATTTCATCACAAGTTATTTGTTATAGATGCGACAGTTTTCATAGTTAGCACAGCAAGCTATCTCATCCAGCAGCACTAAAATGTCCTTTTCTAGAAGAGATCCTGTCCTCAAGTGTGAAAGATATTTAAGTAAAACTTGCAGGAGTGAGGGTGCAGACACAGAGTCACAGGGGCTTTCTACTAGCAACACTCTGCTTATCCTCCAGCCTTAAGTCTGGCTTTTCATTAAAAGCCTCCTGTCACCAGTTTTCACTTTTTTTAAGGAATTGTTTTAGTAGTTCCCTCTGCTTTAAGTTGGTTGAGAAGAGTCAAATACAGGTGTTGGCTGGGAGCAAGTACAGAGGGCCTGCCAGGGAACCACATCATGGCTATGGTCTCAGGCAGAGTCCTGAGCTTCAAGGGAAGCCTCAGGGCTCGGCTCAGTATTTGGTCAATTTAGGAAATACTTGCATGTCCTAAGCTTTCAACAGCATTACACAACTCACTTGGAATTTGAGAGAGTAGCAAGACTTCCTCTTTAGATGAAGCATCCCACACTGGGCAAGGCTTTAAATAGATTACCAGGTTTAGATAGGGTGTTCACGTGGATGTTGATCAGGTATGATAAATCCTGTCTTTGTATCTTTCCATGACACAAATACAGCTAGTGGATTTTTCTCTCTGTGTTAGTCTTTGTTTAATCTGAGATGTTAACATTGCATATTTTTGACTTTGAAAGATTCTAAACAGTTTGAAGTTTCAGGCTGCAGTTGTAAAATAGATTTTTCTAAAGCTGACACTCATTCTTTTGATAACAGATGAGTCAGAGAAGAACGCAGACATGGGCTTCTTGCCTGTAAACTTATATTAATAGAACTTCCTTGTTTGAGAAAATTGTTCATAACTTCAAAAAAAATACTGGCCCAGATGAAGTAAACACCCTTAGGTGCCCAGATGTGACTAGTTTTGGAAAGAAAAGGTATTAGAGATCATTTAGCTCAGCAGTGTATCAGAACAGCTACAATGAACAGTGCAGCATTTCAGGATGCATTTTAGTGCTTGTTCCTGGCAAATGGCATGGAAAAAGTTCTTCTAAAATGTAAAAAGATACAACAAGATACTTTGGATTTTCAGATATACTATATTTGATAGTAATAAGTTACACAATTATAGCTAGGCTTGTAGCCAAGCTATAATAACTTGTAGCTTGGCTATAACGTTATGACAATTAAAGGAAAAATAAAATATCCTCTTAGGAATTATGAGCTATCTAATTACAACTAAAATAGATTGAAAATGTCTATACCTGAATTGCTATTTTATTTGCATACAGATCAAATTTTTAAAGAAGGTAAAAATTTTAAAGAAAGTCTGACCCTTGGCTGGGATAGAAGCCCTCAATGAAGGTGTGAAATACAGTACTTTTATAGATGTATATTTTGCCAAAACAGTGAGGAAGATTTACAATTGTGTGGATGGGTTTATCCCCATGCATCACTGAAATTGCTGGGACTGTGACTTGAAACACTGGAAGGGTTGGCCATTAAACATAAGAAAGAGGAAAATGAGATAAATATATGGTCAATCATATTTATAATAATATCCTTCCTTATATTACTAATTGTTTATTATATATTTTAATAATCAAAAGTCCCATTATTTGTTCTTCCTTTTCCTATTTTTACATAGAAATTAATACTCTAATGTTCCTGCAATTTTATGATTTGTAAAATCTCCATTGGAAATCCTAAACACATGAGAAGGTCCTAAATAGTAAATCCCAAGGGCTATACTGAACTACATTTATATAACAGAAACAGGAAAAAGTTCCCATTGATTTTTCCCTTAAACTTTTCCAGCAAAAGAGAAGAAGACATAAAAATGCTGGTAGTAAGGAAACTGGTTATAAGCCTTTCAGTGGAGACTTATTACCTATACTCTACTACATATTACATGTAATAATTCCTAAACACATATAGAGAAAAACATCAAAACTTGTGGACAGGAAGAGCCAGGAAAATAGAAATGTGGTTTTCTTCATTTGTTACCTTACAGATTATGCAACTCATTTGTTATGCAAAAGTACTCCATGTCCTACACACACACACACCAATGTGCCATCAATTTTTGGAATTTTTTCCTTTAAGATTAACAACATAAAATATATTAATTTTTCTTTTACATGGAAATGTCCATAATTTAAAGTCAAACTTGAAGGGATAAATGCTACAAAGATGCTTGGCTCAGAATCTGTGAAGTTCTATGTAATGAAAGCTATTTGATAAACAACTGCTGAGTCACAGAAAATTATGTAAATTATATACAGAAGGAATTCACAAGATCAAACAGCCCATCTCTTGGCTGTTACATGACTGCTTTTTCCACTCTCTAGTAAAGGCCACTTTGTTATCATCAAAAAGAGGAGTTAATGTAGTTTGACTCCCCCTACTACAGATTTTCCATTTAAGTGGATATAACAACCATGCTTAAAATTTTGCTATTTGAGGTTAACTCCAAAACAACTAGTGTCCTCCTACCTGCTTACCCCAACTTAATATAGCTTAAATGGGCATCTTCATGGCATAGACCATACCTTTTCTGAAGATCCTGGGATTTTACAGCATTTGAACCAAAAATACTCTAAATAAAATACTCTAAATAAAAAACAATCAATGCTGCTACTTTAATCATATTTAATTGTCTTTAAGTATGCCTTATGAAGAAATAAAACATGGATAAGCATCTCAGAAGGATAAATTGAAATATACCTTCTTCTCAATGTAAACTTTCCTTTTTTCTTTTCTTCTCCCCCTGCACCTGGGGCTTTAACAGCTCTGAACCTCCTGATAAACTGAATTCTCACCTTTTCCTCCTTTTTCTCTGCAGGCTTCTCTCTGTTGTTTCTTGGGGGCAAGACCCTCATTCCTCCACCAAGGGCTCATTTATTTTTAGATACTTCTGCTGTTAACGCCAGCAGGTGTGGACATCTGGGAAAATCAATGCGAACTTGTTTCTTTCTTTGTATCTCAGTCTATTGGCCATTGGCATAGATCATAGTGTTGTTGGGCTACAACAAGGACTGTCCTAAATGGCACATTGCAGCAGATTTGCATGAATAACAGTAACAAGCAGTGAAGGCTCACAAATGGCTTTGTTTGCTAATTTGTAATGTGGAGGTCAGATATAATGGAATCTGACCTCCGAGGGTAAGAGGAATTGCCCATATGCTGTTCCCAGATCCAGAAACAAAAGCTCTACACATAAAGTGAAACTATTGTTAGACCACTGTTACATGGAGAACACTTGATTCTTTATGTCTTTGTTTGTTCTGTAAGCCATTTTCTCAAAACTTGGTTACATTGGTGCAAATTGCAACCAAGATCTGCTCTAACTTGGAACCTCTGTCTCAACTGAGATTTTAAAGAAAAGAAAACAACTAAAAAAAAGGGACAAAATTGTTAGAGGAATTTCTACAGACCAGCGCTGGGAAAATACTTTTTAGTCTGAATTGATATTAACTAAACCCTATTCCTCGAAGCATAGCCAGCTAGTTGCAGTTTATAGAACTGTTTATAGAATTTGAACATCAGAGGCCATAGTCAGTGACATAACTGCAATTATCAAAGTGTATCAATACTGAGAAAAAAAAAATTTAAGCTACTTAACACTGAAGTTGACTGAGAGTCACTAAAAATTCAGAACAAATCTAAAGATTAGTTAGATTTTCAAACATTTGTGAATTTGTTGGTAAACTGCACTGAGTTTATAGTTCTTGATTTTCTGATGGAAGAAAAAAGATCATTTCACTTTCATACATTTCCTTTAAGGTATCTTGAAATAGGTGACATTTTTTCAAGAATTTTTGGTTTAACATAAAGATTTTACAGGCCATTATTCTAATTTTTAGTTAAGAATCACCAGTTATATAAAAATGTTTGAATATCAAGGCTTGTAAAATTGCATATTTATATTTCAAGTTGGTTCATTAAGTCCTTATTTTTCCTGTACAAGTGAAATAGAATACCATTTTGCTTATCATCTGTATGATTACATAGATTAGAGCTTTGCTTTAATATAATAAATTCAGATGTTTCTATTTCACGTGGATAATGACGGACTTTATTTTGTACATTACTATTACAAAGATTTTACCATGGTCTTTGACTTAGCTTTTTGTCTTATGTGTGTTTGGGTATGTGGACATTCCTTTCCTTTCCTGTTTTCTTACAGTGAATGTAGATTGGACAGAGAGAGAGAAAACTTGTCCAGTCTGTTCAGCATTTAGATCCCTCAATATGAAACTGGTTTTTCTGCAAAGCTTTTAAGTTTACTTTCAATTTATGGATAAATCCTTTGGATTTAAGGATAACAACAGGGAAGCTTACCTCTGTTTCATATGTTAAATATGATTGGGCAAATTTTGGCTATTAGCAGCCTATTTGATACTGACATTAAATAAATCAGTGTTTAATAATGGAAATTATACCTGAACCACAGGCACTGATTCCCTTGACAAGGTTTTCCAGCAGGTACTTAGGCGCGTGCATTCACACAGGATGAATTTGCTGTCCTTTATATTAAAGTTGCACCACGGCGCTGAAAGGCAGGTGAGGGACATGAGTTATGTCACACATACAGAATGAAAAACAAGCTGGTTAAAGGCAAAAGGCTGGCTCATACTCTAGCTTGGACTGAATGAGCCTTTGGCTGCTTCTCTGCCACTCCAAACAGGCCTACAGGAACAAGGGAGGTGTTATGACTTGAGCCTTTTTCCTGTTGCTGTTTTACACCTCTTCCAAGGCAACATTTTTATAAGTACCTTCAAATGAGTGTGAGTCTGAGTGGTTATCCTGACTTTCCCTGTGTCTGAATTTCAGGTGTTGAACATCTGCATGTACTTCCCCTTGTCTTCTTCACCTGAGGTTGGAGATGCTCAGAGATGCCTCCACATCTGGTCACAAGTACTATCCAAATTCAAAGCTGGACATGCTCAAACTGAGGAGTCCTTTATCAAGTACTGTGCGTTCATTACTCATGTGAGACCTGTAGAGCTGACACCACCAGTGGCTGCGCTCCTCAGGTTTCAGACATATCACTGATCCGTTCACTTGTGTGCCACTGACCCCCTTGTGCATCAGGCCCCAGCTTGTGCTTGCTTTCAGCTAAGGGAGCACTGAAGCAGCATGTTGGGTGTAGGTGCCCATGTTTTGGCAGCTAGGGGGCTGCAGGGGTGGCCTCTATGAGAACACAACATGAGTTACCACACACAGTTCCAGCTGGCCGCAGCCTACCTACTGCAGGGCATGGCTCAGCCCCACAGCCGTGATAGTGGCTCCTCCAGGAGAGGGTATTTAAGGAAAGGCTAAAGATGCTGTACAGCAGCTATGAGATAGTGAAGAGAAAATGTGAGAGATTGTTCTCCTGCAGCCCGTAGATAATGTCCCCCATCAGAAGACAGCCATACCCTGAAGGATGCTGAGAGCCCACACAGCAGCAGGCTCCTGGCTGGAACTGCAGCCTGGGGTGAGGGACCCATGCTGGATCAATATCTTCCTGAAGATTGGAGAGGATCCATGCTGCAGCAGGCCCTGAAGGACTATGTCACATGGAGAGACCCCATGTTGGAACAGGGAAGGAGTGGGAGGACGGAGGAGCAGCAGAGGAGCTGTCATGGACTGATCTCCCCTCTGGCAAAAGAGGAGGACTTAGAAGAATGAAGACTCAAACAGTTGAGCCTAGGAAGAAGGGAGAAAGGGTAGGAGTAGATGTTTTACATTTTGTCTTTGTTTCTCACAATTCTATTCTATTGTTATAAGGCAATAAAAGAAATTTATAATAACAAAGTTGTGTCTATTTTTCTTATAGCAGTAATTGGTGAGTGATCTCCCTGTGTTTTCCTCAGCCCATGAACTTTTCCATCTAATCTTCTCTTCTTGTCTTCTCCAGGAGCAGCTTGCCAAGGTCAAGCCACCACAGGCAGTCAAAGAAGTCTGTATCC
>NW_005054350.1:201438-216071 GCF_000277835.1 Geospiza fortis | reverse complement strand
AAATTGCTTTGCCATTGTAGTTTTCATTTGGAGTACCACAGTGCTAGACTTCTCTGCGGGTCTTGTACAATCATCCCATAGATCCAGGAATGGCTTAGGGTTTCTAGACATCAGGTAATTTCTATGCTAAGATACATGTCTTCTGAAGAAATATCCAGTTTCTAGATGCATGTATTTCTGATTTTTTTTGCATTACCTGAAAGTGGTATATATTTTCAAAGTATGAACATTATTTCAGTGACTTGCATCTTTCATAATGTGTAGAGCTTCTTAACCCACTCCTATGATTACAGCAAAAGTACCATGCAGAGCTTAAATGGGTTTTAGATATCAAAAAATGCAGGAAACTTTTTGGTAGCTTCCAAACATTAAAGCCATTACCAAAAGGATGCTTGGATGAAACTGTGGGTTTCCTGAATATGGAGAATTGCATTCTATTAAAGACTTATCTTCCCTGTATATGTGATCCTAAGAAACAAAGAGAATTGCTTTATTTGTTTCAGTTATTCCTATCCAATTTGTATAAAGAAAAACACAAGGGCACTGAAAGTATCAGTTTGTGGCAGTAATTTTCAATAAAATGGATGATGATGTGAGCAGAAGGATTAAACATTTAGATAATATCTTGGATAAAGGCCAAGAATTGTGCAGACAGTCATCACTTAGAAAAATTTTCAGGAGAAAAAAGCATGGTGCTGTGTTCTCAACACTGGAGGGAGTACAGAGGTACAGGATTTCTCCTCTCTGACTGATGGTTCCCATCTTGAAATTCTTCCAAAGCTGTATCCTCACTTTGTGTTTCAGGCACTTTATCCATAGGGCAAACAAGAAATTAAGAAAGCTTCTTCAGCAAAAGAACAATTTTCTCTGGGAATTTTGAAGAAGATATGAGAAGTTCTGTTAAAAAAAACCAAACAAACCAAACTTATGAAATGGCCATCTGATGAATAGAGAAAGCAAATGGCCTCTGGGTAGCTGGAGATTACCAACTCAGCCAAGACCTCTTTCCTGTTCTGTGGTACCACTGATTTCATACTCGTGTCTGATACTAATGTACCTCCTAACTTTCCTTTTTACACTGATGGGCTTTCTCCAGTTGCCACTCCTCACAGGGCTTAATGCAACATGATGGTCTCTGAAGCGAAAAACTGCTCTGCAGTAATCATTGCCATGCAATGAGGAAATACTGTGGCAAGCTCCCCAGGGACTGAACAAAGAAACTCACTCTGTAACAGCATCATCTAGCAGAAAGGGACCTCTGCCAGAAAGCAGACTGAGGATGTTGGCTTATCTTCTTTTCATTACTTTCTTGACAGCAGGTGGAAAAGAAAATATTTAGCATTATAACTACAAATATGATTTTGAACATGGTCAGATAACAATGCACCTAAATTCTTAATATTGGCATTTTAGTAAAACAGCATCCTTTTTGAACAGATAAGAAAAACACACAACTTTGCGAAGTTTCCTGGTTACAAAATTTTGTGATAATATTTTAGAGTTTTGCAGAATCAGCTCTCTTTTGCTATATATTTCTTCAAGTTGGATGATACAAATTAATTTGGGATAAAGTAGACTTCTTGTAAAAATTTAAGAACTGTTCTGCACCAAAAGCAGCCAGTCACTCAGTTTCTTTGCCTACAAAAGATCTAACTGCAACTCTTGAAATAACCTGTTGTGAGGAAAGCAGGTATAGCTACTTAGAAATCAAAGTGCTGAGTAGCTTGTATCTATATTTGATTCTGTGCTTCTAGACAGTTAAAAAAAAATCCAAACCTGATGCCTACACTGTGAAACTTTTCCCACAGTTTTGTAAGAACTGGCAAGGTCACAGCCTGAGGTAATATGGTTGCCAGATGTCACACCATTAGTTACAGTTTTAGACAGAATAGGTATAAGTAGGGAGAAGCAAGACTTAAAACAACTTTCATGTAATGTTTTTTCTGCCAATGCTCTTCCAACAATGTAAGTGCTATTTCTTTTATTTCATAGTGTTAGGTGTGTCTCAGTATTTTTATTTAACAGAAATTAAGTATTTAACTCAATTTATAGTTGAGAAAAACTGTAGGCTATTTATCCCATACAAACTGTGTTTTTAATTACCAAGCTTTTCACAAGAAAAAAGCCTTTGACCACATCAGATCCTACCAGTGACCTATGATTTCTTTGAACTGAATATTTGTGCAATTACTTTCAGATATATTTGTTATCCATTTCACTTTAATATAATGGGTTCAATAAAAGGCTTTTTTTTTTTCCAAGCAGGGGCAATAATTTTTTCAGAACACCCCTCTTACCTTTGAAAGTCACTTTTGATACTGGGATGCATATAAATCATTGCCTCACTTTATTGGCTTTTGATGCATATTTTGTACAGGTCATTCTTCAAGGAATGAATGCTATATATCTTTAGTAGCAGTTAGTTTTTCTGAAACTTTCAGAGAAACTGGAAAATTGCAAGTCAGTTTCTTTACTTTTGCTTTTGTTCAGCCTGTCTCTCCTGGACTGTGCATTCTTATTTCTCAAGTAAGGTTTTATATAGGGAACTATTTTATTTGCTAAATGTTTTCTAAAAGTTGCTCTTCATTATAAAACACAGTTACACTTACTAAAATGAGTAGATCAGGTTTTCTTCTCTAAGAAAATTAATGATGCAGCAAGAAGAAAATAACTTGTGCAGAGAAATTAACATATGTGGGAGATATATATGTCTGTACCTGTACTGTGTTTGCAAAGAAATGCTGTTCTCTAGAGTGGTGTATTCAACTCATTGTGTGTACCTGCATACACAGTGGAGAAGACAAAACTCCCATCTAACAGTATTGCGGTGTACAGCTACTGTTTCCCTGTGTTTGGCAGCAGAATGGTGGAGGCCAAGGTCCCACACATTTCACAATGTGGCTGGCACTGTTATGTCAGTAGGCTCAGGAAAATACACAAACTGCCTGGTATGGAACTGATGCCGCAGAAAATGCTGGGCTGCAAAGCAAATATGTAAATCATTATAGCTGATCACCAAAACCACATCCAGCCATCAATGTTTAATACAGAAAAGCCTATAAAAACATCAATTTCTCTTCCAACATGCCCTCCAAATCATCCTTAACCAGACAAATGAGAAACTTCTAGCAGCAGGAACAATAAAAGTTGTGGTGTTATTGAACAGTAAATCTGAACTTTGAAATAAGGAAATGAGCAGAACTGACTCCATAACATTTAAAACTATTAAATACTATTGCTCTTTGATGTGTTCAAGTCTGGTAAACTATACATAATAGTATCATTCACCCTTACACAGAGCAGCATCATTAAAAAGCCAGGTCAAAATAATAAACAAATTATTATTTCTGCATTCCAAAAAAAATAAAAAAGAAAAAGAGGCTAGTCTTGTAAATAGACTGACCAGTGTCATGATGAGGAAAGTGGACCATGTAAGACATCCTAGCAGACCACTGCATGTAAGTATATAGTTATTCTATGCCTGTTTTCATATGGTGTTCATTAGAAAAACAAAAGAACTGCCTCCAGCAGTTTTTCCTTAGAAACAGACAATACAGCTTTTGTCTTTTGAATCTGCATAAGAGAGTTACAGACTGGAGAAAACATCCAAGTTTCCCCTTTGAATTAATGATATCTAAAAATAAGAAGAATGAAATATGTTTTGATTATCAGATTAATGTTAAAGTCTAAGTAATGCTCTATTAAATTTCTTTGAGAAAAATGACCCTTTTTAGATGCATTGCCTATTTGCTTAAGGCAATCTTGCTAAGAGACCTAACAGTGAATTTTCATATACAGATTAAACTTTGATATGAAGAGGGTCCTTAGAGAGCTGGTGAGAACTCTCTGCATATATATAGTCAAAATATGGTATAGAAGAATCTAGTTACTCACAGGGTAGTGATATGTAAAGCAGTATGAATTGCTACAGAGAAATAAAGTCACCATAGTGATTATCTTATGTGCCAGTAACCTGAAAGTTTTCATGGCAAGCCTTACTTTCACTTTCTGTTGCACCAGTGAGCAATTAGTAAATGATTGGCTAGAAACAGACTTTCTGGTAGTATCAATTACTGTAATTTCAATGAAATTAATCAATTTTTTAAATCAAAGATCAGCCACTTAGCATACCTCCACAAGTAGACTGCAAAATCTGAAATCACTGAGCATTCCCAGGAGAGTCTTCATCTGGCATAAAGTGAGTCATCTAGAGCAATTATTTTGATATTTATGAATGAGGTTCCTTCTAGAATCTTTGTAGGATTTTTCTTGTAAATATTTTAGAGCTCTTAACTGAAGATAAGTTCAAGAACCAGAACACAGCTGAAAAAATACTCTGAAAAGCTGTCTGCTGCTGCTTCAGTCCTACTGAATTTTGGTCAAAGCACAAAGCCTTCCACTCATCCTCTGGTTGTCTTACCAGAACTGTCTTACAATTCACATTGTAGTATCAGTAAATCAGGTGTTTCATGCATTAAAGA
Organism: Geospiza fortis; assembly: GCF_000277835.1. Taxonomy (NCBI): domain Eukaryota; kingdom Metazoa; phylum Chordata; class Aves; order Passeriformes; family Thraupidae; genus Geospiza; species Geospiza fortis. Next base: position 211,590 of record NW_005054350.1, on the reverse strand, counting down.
TGTGATTTTAGCTCAAAATCACCTGGTGTGACTGTGGACTTTTTGGGGCACAGCAATCCTGCACTTGCCTTTTCCTTCTCAACCTTGTATTGGACCTAGCAAATACATCATAATGAGCTGGATCAGCTTGTTGAACTGTTGGAAAACTATCCCACCTTCTTCCGTGGCAGGCCCTGAGTATGAATAAAGGATTAAACTGATTCTCCCCTGCAGCAGCATAATCTTATTATGTGCAAGGGAAGCATCAGGGACACACTACCTGGAGTGGAGGATGAAGAGATGTTGTGGATTTGACCAATTGAAATATATTTGACAAATCACACCCAGCATTCCAACTAGTTTCAAAATTACAGAATTGCTTATGGGTCTTAGATTTGCATTAAAAAAAGTATGAATTGGGCTGGAAGTTAAATTAACCACATCTCCTGAAGGGCGCCTCCTCCCAGCCTGACAAGTGCAAGCTCAAGAAGGTGCTGCAGACTCCACAGACACCACACAGGCACAGTTACAGTAGTATTTTTGTAAAATATAAAAAAAAAAATACATTTCATTTCACTTAAATAGATAATCCTAAAATTCTGTCTTCATCACTAACTGAAATCTGAAAAGTTTCCCCTCCCTGACTGCCCATACATGTTACATATTATCAGACACAGAGCTTCTCTCTGTATTCAGTAAGACTGGAAAAAATTGTAGAAAATTACTAGCCTAGAAAATTACTAACCATTTGATAGTGAAGACTAAAAAGAGAGAAATGTAGTCAATTGCCAAATATCTTAATGACACATGAGTCTCATAAAACTAACTGAATTTTGCATCTCAAGTTTGCCTGCTAAGTGAAATAGTATTAATGTAATAGTAATGTAATAGTTCTGTTCTAAAAAAGTCCTTGATTAAGATTAAATACACTTAAAAGAAAATGTGGTGATAATGAGTATATTAAATCCCATTGAAATTATATATTTCAGGGCAGTTTTTCACTTACAGTGTTGGACCTGAATGCTGTGGATAAAAAAGCAGAATTGTACAATACATATTTATTGATACCAGTAAAACAAAGAATGAGCACCAGCCAGCAATAATTTGATGCAATGATCAATAATATTAAAACAGTTCTCAAAAATTTAAAGTATTAAATAGAGCACTTTTACAAGAGCAAGTTTGAGAGATTTCTTCTTCTAATACAACAAAAATAGTAATTTCTGTTTACATTAAATTGCTTTTGATGTTTCATTTAGCTAATTTTGGTTTTTAATTATGTTTTCAATAACAGAAAAAAGAAGTAGTGTGACTTCTGAATCTGAAGCTTGAAAGTTTTAAAATTAAATCTCAATTATTTTGTCTTCACATTGCTACAGGAATGATTTAGCATTCAGTAGTATACATAAAATTGCTATTCTAGTTAGCACTTAAACAAGGAGTGAGGAAGCCGCAGTCGTGAAGTGAACATCAACTTTGCTAAGGATTCACACAGAATAAAGATTTGGTTTCAAATTTTCACCTATAAAAAATTAAATTCTGATTGATATGTAAGTATCTATCTTATCTACGTATGAAAATTGCTCCCACTATGTAAAAATTTACATGTTAGCAGTATTTAAGCATTTTCTTATTTTTATGAAAAATGGGTATCATTATGAAAAGGGTAGTATTCTATATTTGTCAATGTGTTCTGTAACTTCTTAATATTAGTGCTAAATAATATGTTTTTAAATATCTTTGTTTCACTGTCTTTTTCTTTTTTTCAGATGAGAAAAATAGAAATTTTATTATTTTTCCTGTATGGTAAAATGGCCTTTCTGGTGTGAAAATAGTGAGATTGCATAGAACTTTTTGTAGCCATTGAATACAATTTAAAACAATATTTCTCAATTCATGCACTTCACTTTTGCTAAGTATCCTTCAGCTTTACAATGATTAATTTTTTCCATGCTGCCTATCAACATATTTATAAAATCAAGAACATGTTTTGCTTACCGCAAAAACATGATAGAGATGAGTCATAAAAGAAATTCTGCATTAAGAAAATCCTAGCAGAGCAAGAGAGGATGTTTTTTCAAAGGCATGAAGATCCATGAGGCACCTAACTGATATATCTAAGTGCCCTTCATGTCTTTGAGAATCTGCCCTGAATGCATGCTATTTAGTAAAATGCCATTTCTTCCATCAAAGCATTTTCTTTTCTGCAGCAAAATTTGATAGCCAGCTAAAATCTGATTTTTACCCACAAAAGAGACCTGTTTGTATATTCACTATCGTGAGCACATTTAGCAAAAATATTAACCTCCTTTTTTCCTAAAAGAATAGCCTTATTTATCAGTATCAGCTGAAATAATTCAATCCTGGAGTCTAGGATTCTATCATTCTTTGTGGTCAGTTTACCGACATTGATTTTAATCATGTAGTAAGATGCACATTATTCTACATATGAAAGAAGATGCTGCAGTGTTATTTACATCAGTAATAATTTCCAGCTTTGGAAGAGCATGCTGCATATTCAGCACTGCTCTTTTCTTTTACAAAGTTCCTTCATGAAAGGAAGCTGTGATATGATCTTCAACATGTCCAAGTCACTGAGTCTTTCTTTCAATTGTTTTCCAAAAGATGCTTCCAGTCACATTAACCTAGAACAGAATAGTATGACTAAAAAGAATTTTGCTACGTTATAATCAACAGTAACAAAATTTACTGCTTCATAAATAAAAAGCAGTGAAATCCTTAAGGGATCGAAGAAGCTTTTGTGGAAGAAGAGGATTATACAAAAGATCATACACTTGCTACTGCGACTCTATCTTGGGTCACTAAGTAGCAGACAGATCAGCTGATAAGAGTATTTCCTGACTGTTTTGCATACTGAAAACAACCTAGACACCCCGTCATCATATAAGGATTTTTCACCTTTTCTGAATCTTGCTCTCATATTTCAAATGTTCAGTGTGCTTTATGTGATGAATTTGACAAACTTACTTCAGTAGAATAACTCAAATTTATTCAACAGGCTCAGTGTGGTCTACACTTGTGTAGACACCTTCATAAGTGTTCTTGGGATGTTTTTGAAAATGAGGCATGTAGGCTGTTTCGTAGAGGCACAGTAGGCTGTTTCCCAATGCACACAATGCCATTTCAGGATTTCACAGGGATCTGACTTGTGACCGAGGTCTATTGAAAATGCCTAGTGCAGGCAGGGGGCTTTTCCACCCTGCACTGCCGATCAGCCTCACCTCTAGTGAGAGATCAGCACATACATAAAGAATTGTAATTAAAAACTCTGACTTCATTGAGAAAGTAGATTGCAGGTAGAAAGCAACCTTAACAGAGCTTTTAACACCAGTATTTTACTTGTTGCAATTACAGAAGTAATAAATGTGTTGTGCCAAATTGCAGAGGTTGGTACTGTTGACTTTGTCCTGAGAGATAAAAATTACTCATTTTTGAGAACAAACATCTTTAAATGTGCATGTTTAGAGTGCATTTAGAAACAAGTTCACCAATTATGTCTTTTGAGCTATCCACTTCAGAAAGCAACTCATTCCACATTGGCTATGTAACAGATGTCAGTTATTGATAGTTTTAATTTGCAGCTAATGAAGACCATGTTTGAACTTGTGACCTAAATGTGAGAAGTTCCATATGTACCTCTGTAAGCCATCTAGATTTAAACATTTTTTCTTCAACAATAGTAATTTTTTTCCCAGAATGCTATGAATTTTATTGCTTGACTGATACAGCCCAAAGTCTTCTTCTTTTATTTTTTTTCGCTTGTGCTTTATAAATACAAAAAACAGGGATTAAAATTATTTATAAACTATTTCAAATTAAAATTGCAGTTGCAGGTGCACCCTCTAATGATAACATCTTGAGAAACAAGAATATCATTCTTGATCTAACTAAGAGTGCAAGGATAAGCACCTGAGAAATAAGAATACTGGAGAAGCCATGGATCTAGGTGAAGTCAGAGAGAGTTCAGAAATCAAGGGAAATTGCTCGTGGCATCACAGGCAGAGCTTCACAGTGTTGGGATAAATGTGGATCTCTTCTGTGAACTGGAAGGGAAGGACAATCAAGGCTCAACAAGAACTGCCTAGCCAGTATTGTGAAATGACTTCCTGCAACCCTACCTCCATTATAGGGGTAGGTTTGTTTGTTTGTTGGTTTTTAATATGCTTCTGCCCATGAACTGAGTATTTATTGTGCTTTTATGCATGTTTTTAAAAGGATATTCTTAAGAGTAGGACGGAAAAGAACCCATTTGACCTTCTTTTTCATAACTAAGGAAATGGCTGCAACACTTAAAGCCAAAAGGAACAATTAATTGTTACACAGCAAGTAGAACATTAATTTCAAGGCACACCTGCTATTACTGTTTTCAGACATATTCAAATTTTATATAATCCTTGTAGTGAGCATTCTGAGCCAGCATCTACACTTTGCATCCTTTTATGTGGTCTAATGAAGTACATATGATGATGTCAACAAAATTTTATATTTAGGTTTTTCAATAAAATTCTAGCTACAGCTGTATGCTTATTCCTCACTTATATAATTCTAACAGGAGTAAGCGGAAAAAAAATGCAAAAATAATGTTACCTCATAAGTTTTAAAAAATATTTATGCCTGTAAAAGGAAAGAGTAAGTCATATTCTAAATCCTTTTCCCTTTTTTCTTCCTTCCTCTATTTCCCCTTAAAGATGACAAAATAAACAACAGCTTGTTTTCCTTTTAAGTAGTCCTGCCTAAGAACAATAACCTTCTGAAAAACAAAATTGTTTATTTAATGTTTAAATTACCAGTTTTATATTTGAAAATTTTGGGCACATATTTGTCATGAACTCTACTCTGAAAAAGCAGCTCAAGTGCAACATTTTCTGGACCAGTTTCGCTTCCTCGAAGAGAGAAACCAGAAAACTGAGCAACACACACCCTTGTCACAATCTCAGTCAAATCCCACAAATCTCATTTGATCCTCCAGACCTATGGCAAAACCATGACTCAAAGCTCAGAATGTTTAAGTATAGTAAAGTGACATTTAGGTTTGTTTTGATTTGTCTTTGGCAAGACAAAACTATTGTCTTTAGGTGGACTCCTTGGGCCAGTTGTGAATACTGAAGTAAAGCCTAAAAAGCCAAGCTCATGAGCTGTATTGTAAAGAACAATTAAAATATTGAATATAATAAATCTGGCTACAGGGAAGAATATAATGTTCCAAACATAATTCTTTTTTCTTTAAAAAAAAAAAAAGGTGTAACACCAGTAGCCATAAAAATGGATATATACATTCTTGCTGGATACATATTTTACATTTTAACAGAAGAAATTCTACAAGTTTAAGAAGGAGGTCTCTGTGAAGTTTCTGCTTGACTGTTATGAGAAAAATACATGACTGTAGCTTTTTATATGTATTATTTTGATGACGCAGTATGGGCAAACAGATGAAACAATGTACATGTGCACCAATGCATTGGCTTTGAGAGTATAGGCTTCATATATATTGTCTTTGTTAGCTATGTCCTGTTCCAGAGCAAAGTCCTCTGGGCTGAGACGTTCAGACTGTTTGTGTCAACAGTGATTACACAGATGAGGTCTGAGCTGGGACAAGTTCTCCACCTTGCCCTCGTTTTAGAATCTCCACATCTACATGACTCAATGCAGATTACATGTGACTGTACAGGCAATACGGACAATCAATGAATAAGACACATAGGCTAACCTCACTGTATAGAGCTATTTGCAGACAGCTATAGTCATGATTTACTATGCATCTTTGTCAACAAGAGAAGTGGTATTTTATTTCTCTGACATTAACAGGAATCAGTTTGTGAGGCCCAATTTACCTGACCATTCTGGTTTTGGTACATAAAAATTTAAAATATCTTCTCCCTTTCTCCATTACTCAAGAGATTAGAAGTTAGCCCCTTTGTGCTGTTATTAGAGATGTCATTTTGCTTTACACTGTTTTCTACTGTAATATAATTGATAGAAAACTTTGAAAATAAAAGTAAATATTGAGCTGCAGTCTTGCTAAAAAAATGAACAAACCTTATCATCAGCAGAAAGCTTCATAATGAATGTAAGAATCTTAAATTCAGAAGTGCTCATCAATAATTTTGAAGTGTATTTCCTCTTCAAATGACATTAAATGAAAGAGGTGAGAGTGGCACCCAAAACTGGTGTATTTCAAAAAACACCCGAGTAAGTCAAGACTTGGTTTTTATCCATAATCATGAGAGATGGAGCATATACAACATAACCACAGTGTGAATCAGAAGCAATAGCAGTACTCTGATTAAAATGTAGCACATCATTTTTATGTATGATAGTTCTTTAGTAACTGTAAGAGGTCTTAATGCCATCTATACCTTTAATTTCAGCAGTGTCAGTAAATAATGCCAATTTAACTCCAATCTGAGACAAAAGGTTTGTCTGTGTGAAAGAACTTCCTGAATACTTTACCTCAGTTTGGTGGTTTTTTTTTTTTTTTTTTGTAACAATAGTATTAAACTGGGTGGAGGGGGAAGTCCCTCCAAAAAATAGGGGGGAAAAAAACCCACTTTGAAAATATTTACATAAATTAACTTTTATAATAGAAATGGAATTTATCAACAGAAAATGTGAAAAAACCTAAGAGAAAATGAAGTGGAACAAACCTACAATATCTGAAAACCATATGTGATGATGCGATATATAAGGACTTCTAATACATATTATAACATAGGAATATAAATATACAATATTATACAAAAATACAAATAAAGGAATACATAAATTCACATAATAAAAAAGGAGTACAGGAATTAAAAAAACAGAAAATTAAGCCACAGTTACAAAAATGAGCAGCAATTTAGGGATTTTAGATATATGGCTTTCCTTAAAAGCATATGCTTTTTCAAGGTGATCTGAACACTTACGATCTAAAAGATCAAGTTCCTGTAAAGCATTACAATAATTTAAACATTTTAGTAAAATGACAACAAATTTTCCTTCTGAAATATACTGAACAGAACAGGAAAGGAAGGCATTTGTGTCCTTAAAATAAAATCAGTTATATGCCTGGAAGAACAATAAGAAAAAGGCACTAACCTCCCACCACAATTCAGGCCAAAGAGCCAGGGCCAGGGAAGTTGTTACAAGGTGATGATAACATATGCCAGGCAGGTAGGTAGCAATAAGAAAGAAATAGATATAATGGACATAACTATTGGCATTGTTGTCAATGAACACTCGTAATTTAGGTTTCTGACCTGTCCCTCTGAACTACAGATTTGTATATACACAGTTTGATCTCAAAAATAATGAAGTAATTTGTAATCACAATTTTAAGTATAATGAGAAAAAAGGCATAAGCAGATCAAAATAGAGAACATATCAACATGCAACCCCAAAGTAATTAAAACTGAGTGTAGAGCTCTTGATTTTAGAAGCTCCCAAATATAAGGAAATTGGATAGGAAAATTTTGGATTCTCTATTACTAAGACCAAATTTCTCGTTCTTGTCATTTAAAAAAAGTTAGCAACTGTAAGGCAAGTCTGATAGGTCATACATACAGAGAACATCGAAACAAGATGCCTGAATGTACAAACAGCCCAATTTAGTTCACTATATGTTTTTAAGCCAAGAAAAACTTATCTGAGTGATCCCACTTGCATTCTCCTTGCCTGCCATCCAAGATGCAGCATCAGCAGCGCACTTACGTGAATTCAGACTTGGTGATAAACTGTTGCTTTCAGTGGGATACAGTTGCCGGCTTCTACTTTTAGATGGGAAAAAGTCTGTCCGAAACCTGAAACTTTGTATTTAGGGTGAGACAAGCTGAGACCGCACTGGAGCCTATGGAAAAGAATGAGATGTGAGAAATAAGGCATCAGTTCTTCTTTATGTCACAAATTATTGTTAGGAAAATGAACCTCAAGAGATATTGCCACCTGAGCTGGCTTAGAGAGGGCCAATGAGGCCTGGAGCCACCATGAAAAAAGTGAAGCGTGTGCATGAGCAGGAGGAAGGAAGGAGAAGGAGAGAAAATGAGAAAGGTGAGTGCTTGGAGTAGTAATTTAAGCCATATTTAACATCATCCCTACTGAGAAGAATGTTAAGGTATGGAAGATATGGGGGGAAAATCTACCAAATGTTTTGCATTACTTTTCTTCAAACTTCCTGTTTTCTATCAGTCCCGTTTCTGCGGAAAGCTGAGTCCTTTGATTCATAAGACTGACAAGAGGGCAGTTTCAGACACGTGGAAGCCTTTGGTCAACACATGGCTGGAAAACCTCATCATCCAGACTCAACAGTTTTTTAATAGTTTGGGAGACTGTAGAATAAGATTTCTAAGATGATTTAAAAAATTCATCTTGCTTGCAATGTAGATGACTGAAAAAGTTGCCTATGGTAAAAGCTGCCTGAAAGCAAAATGAAGGACAAACATTTTAAGCCCAGTTGGCTTCTTCTCATACTGCTGCCATTGTCCCACAACTGCTGCTGAATAGTTAATGCTAAACCAGCTTAAGTTAATACTACATATATATGTCAAGCATGAATGCCAGCAGGATCCTGAAAACAATTACTTGCTCAAATGCTTGTATCTCAAGGAAAAGGAGGCCCAAGAAGAAGGTAAGAACATACACACACATACATGAAGAAGAACTTTCCCCATCAGAGCCTATCTTGCTCTCTCTTATTCCCTTTTTAACTAGGTGGCTAAACTTACAACAGTTCTTCTAGGAGAAGAAGGAACCCTCTACGTTGTAAAAAAAAGTTAGTATTTTATTGCTCGTTTAATTTTCTTTCTTTCTTTGAACACCACTGCCAACCCAGAAAGTCATTTGTATTTTTCATATCAACAATATTGGTTTTACAAACAAAAGTTAAAACCCATAAGGTTTCATGTGATCCACTTGAAGTGATTCTTAGCTTTGTTATACCATTGATAACATGTAATCATAATTGTAAAACAAACAGTTCTAATCTAAAACACTTAATAAAAACATAAGTAATTCTATTTATAAATGAAAAAGCCAAACTTTATATTTGAAAAAAAATTCTTTCTGCAACTCTGATTAGAGTCATCATCTCCTGAAATGGTCCTGGCCTGCCAGAAACTGAGGCTGATCAGGCACATAAGGAAGCATACAATCTTTGGATGAGACTCAAGGAAAGTATATAACTCTCTATAAATGCCTGGGATATAAAAATGTGAACGCAATTGGGGCACACTCTGACCTCAAATTACCTAGGCAGTTAAACAAGTCACTGACCTGAACTCACGAACACCTCAGATCTCATAGAATTCAAGCAGAATGTGCATGAGTTTCAATGGATACTTTTTAACCTTGAAGTCAGTTGTTTCATAATAAGTCATACAAATACTCTTACTGACTGTCATGCAACTACATAGGTAAGCAAATTATGCTTATCTGTGCAAATCTGGTTGTTGATTTGCATCGGTTATATGCACCACAAGCAGGAAATGAAGTAGTATTTTACTAGCTCCACACAAGTCAGCAAACAGGACTTGTGACAACTTTTAAGAGCCGTATCGTCCATAGATTTTAATTCTTCACACCCTGCTAGTCACTTCCATCAGTCTCACACATCCTAAATTAAGAATTGTTTTCTTGCTCTCGAGCTAGCATTTTATTTTTAAAAAAGAGACCGAAGAACAAGCAATCAAAGCAGTCTGCTTGGCTGAAGTTGCTGCAGCACAGCTGATACATGCCTGAAGTTTGGTGTCACTTTTCTCGAGGAGATCTGTGAAAGAGTTGAACACAAAAGCAATGCCTGTTCTGGCGCGTCGCTTTCACGCCAAGAGAGGTGTGAGGGAAGGTGAAGCGGAGGAGAAATCACCTCCCTCCTTCTCCCGCTCCCTCTTCAGCGCAAGCGGGCCTGGCGGGGAGCGCCCGTGGCCGGCGGGGCAGCGGGGGTGGCTGAGGGACCCCTCTGGCCGGGCGCTGCCAGCGAGGGGCTGCCCCCGCCAGAAGGAATAAGGGAGGCAACTCCCTGTAGACTTGGTTGATGAGCTCCTGTCGCCCAGCGGAGCGGTCACACGCCGGAGCGCGGGGTGGAGAGAGAAAGGGCCGGGGCTAACAAAGCCAGACCGCCTCCCTGCCTCCATTCCAGCGCGGCTCCCGGCCGCCCCCCGCCGGGTTCCCGCGGCCGCCCCG
>NW_005054350.1:199915-200432 GCF_000277835.1 Geospiza fortis | reverse complement strand
GTCCCCGTCTCCGGAGGTGGCGATTTGGGCAGCCGGTGTCGGGGTTTGTGCGGTGGAGGAACCCCGGGTTGTTGCGAGGTGAGGGTGCGCCAAGGGCTCCCGACGGGGCGGGCGAGAGAGGCTCCTTTCTGTGACAGGCAGCACTTAAGAACTTGACTTTAACAAAAGCATTACCAGATCCGCAAACTTTACTCGCTTTCATTGTTCTTCGAGCTGCTTTTTACACTGTCTTGCCGTAAAGATGCCACTTAGAAAAAACTAGCCCATGCCAACCCGTTTGCTTATGAAAAAAGCCTTTGCAAAACAACGGGTTTTTGAGAGATGCAGAGGATGATGCTTCTGTGATATGAGGGTACTTTGGCTATGTCTTTCTGTCCCCTTTATTTTTGTCTTCCTGTGTTTTCAAAATCATATTAGTTTGGAACACAGTGGGGTTTTTTTCGTATGGAGTAGGTTACTGCATTAAAGAAGTTGGTTGTAGAATATGCTTTAGTCAGGAAAACTGACTTCTCCTTAA
>NW_005054350.1:188896-199902 GCF_000277835.1 Geospiza fortis | reverse complement strand
TATCCTCTTAATACACCTGTAGTTAAAATATGCCTGCTGCAGGCCTCCTTTCTTGGAGGGTTGCTGTCTGCACAAGTACTCAAGGAATAATGTCTCTGCATTTCTGCTCTGGGTGGAAAAAACCAGAACTGGTTCTATTTCTAGTTTTTGTTTGTACTAATAGATACATCTATGGATTGTAGAAAATATGGAAGCTTTGGTGTGATTATAAAATAAATTACTTAGCTTGGCTGGAAGACTCTAAACAACTAGAGAATGTGTAGGTATTTTTTGAGTCTTCTGCAATAAGACAGTAGTCATAATGTGTAACTTAAGAAAGACAATTTCAGCTTTTTCAAAATGCTTGCTTTTTTGATGTGTTAAACAGTACTTGAAGGGAGTTTTCACTTCCTGTTCAATATTTCTTGGGGTTTTGGCATTGCACTGTGCTTGGAACTGAGCTTTTACTTGAAACAGGTTCACCTCTTGTATGCTTAATCAGGGATGCATTCCCTATATCCCAAGTTTTGAGATTTAAGTAGATTTTTTTTTTAAGTAAAAATTTAATGAAATTAAGCCTTAATACTTAAAAGTTTAAGTGATAACAGAGTATTGTTATGCAGACATACCCACATTAGCTAACTCCCTGGAAAGCTGCAAAGGTATGGAGTAGTTAGGGAGAAGCTCTGTGTTGTTTCCAGGGGTTCCATGAGCATCGCTTTATGTACTGCATGCATTGCAGCATCAAAGTGTTTGCATGGATTCAGGAGACGTGATGGATAATTCTAAGTTTCATAAAAACTTGACGTACTGAAATCTAAAAACCAGTTGTCTGTTAATTTACACTATGCTATTAGCTTCTTTGATCCTAGATTGTGAAGTTGGTCAGTAACCTTGGCTTACTCTTGGAGAGGGATAGTTTGAAGAAATGGTAACTGGTTCTTACTGTTCTGTGAGTAGATTACAACTTCTGATTCTCCTTAACATGATTAATTGGTAGAGTGAGAGAGCGAACTGTTAACAAAAAATTGTTCGTACAAAGCAAGTTAATTATTTCTGCTCTTTCTTATTAATTTTTCAATAGTCTTATAGTAATTTGAACATGAACAGTTGCCGGACTTCATTTGGTAGGGCTGCCCTGAGTTCACTGCATATTTACTATGCTATTTTTGGCAAAACTGGGGCCATAGTCCAGGGTAATCCCTAACTCAAGTGCCTTTTTTTCTCTTTCTTTACGGCCCTCTTGGGCCTACACAGCACTAGTTTAGCAGTGTTTGGGTAGTACAATGCAATAACATAAAATAGATAGGAAGGAGTCTGTTCTCAGCTGGTATGTGCCTCAGTGTTTTGTTGATAGGGCTTTAATGTGTGTTAGCAACAAATCAGAGAGGGTAGCTCAAGCAGTTCTGATGCTCCAAGGAAGAAAATAAGATACAAATAGTATAAAAGGGAATGTAATAGACATACTAAAATGGCTTGAATATAAATTGAGTAGGATGAAAAACAATATCTTATGCCATGTAACTGTATATTTTGTACTGTAAAGTATTAAACTGAGAGCAAATACAGAACTTTGAGTTTACTCTTTTTAATATTTTTTATTTTTCAGAAAAGAAATAATTATATCTGTAATGTTCCTTGTCCTTATGTTTATTCCAAAATTTGTTTGCATTCTGTTTTGTTGCACATCTAATTTTCTGGAAATAAATATCAGTCTTCAGAAGACAAGGGTCCCAAGATCTTACCACCTTTGTCCTGGACCTCCCAATAAATTTGTAGTGGTAGAGAAGGAAGTATCCTTTAAGAAAAACGTTTTTAAAAATCATTCTTGTTGATTTCAGATGTCAAGTTACATACAACAATATGTTTTCTTAGAAAAGAAGATGATTGTGCTTGTAATGGTATATTTATTGTCCAGGATTAAAAAGCAGCTTCATACCACTCAAATATATTTTTGATACAGAAGAATATAAAGATTCATGGTACACAGTACATTTCTTCTTTTATTATTGTTTTACTTTTTCCTCTTGAAAAAATTGATTTCTGAATTAAAATAATGTACTATGCAAGTTGAATAAATTTCTGTGTTAAAAATAGTTTGTTACATTACTTTTGAAAGAAACGTTTAGAAACTTGTGGCTTTGGGGTTTTTTGTTGCAGAAGGTTTTCCCCCCCGTAGCTGAATTGAAAAAGCTATTGAAACAAAAACCTGTCGCCTACTTCAGCCTCTCCTGGTGAATAAAACCAAACTGAAAGCAAACTGGCCTATAATTATTGCCTTGGATGAAAATGGAAAGCTGACTGTATGTAAAGTGTTGACTGATACATCAAGGTTATGAAAAAGGGTACGCAAACTTTGCTGGAGTCTGCACAGACTGAATTTGAATAGGCATCATGAAGCAAAATCTGGCTTAGTCTACTTATTTTGAGAATTAAAAATTTCAGATCAAAGCATTAGAAATTTAGCTCTTCAAGTCCTTAAGCTCACTTAAATAAAAGTTGCTCCGGATATTTTGTTTTGGTAGTTTTTGTGGTCTTCTTTTGTCATGTACAGGCATGCAAACAATAAGTATTTGGAACTCCAGACAATTTCAGAAGGCTTTGAGGTGTTTGGCTTTGCAAATCTAACTGCTCTTCATTAGTCTGTAATGTGGATTTAAGAACGTATCTTTGCATATTTTTAATTTTAAAAAGATTAATTAAACTGTTATCTCTCATTAAATTATTTTCTGGAAAATATGAAGATAAAATACTTTGGAAACTATTGGTCCTTTTCTGTCTCCTTAACCATTCACATAACACTTTGGACTCTGAGGAACTCAGTTGGCCTCATTTATGAGGCCACATGTTTTACCTAAAAAATTCTTCTTTGGTTGCTGCATCACCAAGAAAACTATGCAAGTTAAATGTAGGTGTTTGTTTAGCATGGATGTCAATAGAGTGGCTGACTTGTTCTGCCTCTGACTTTAAACTCCATTGAAGGAATATGAAAAAAAATCTTTCTTGCAGGTAAAGCCAAGCATAGAATGCTGTATATAGACATTTATGTCCAGGTGCTGCACCCCTAACATTGCTTCCTTTTTTGTATATTTCATGCACATAGCCTCTCATGCTCTGTCTTCTGGGAAACAGTCTTTTTGTAATCTGCCAAGTGCAATAGGTTAGCAATTTTAAAAAATCTTAGATTTGTAAAGCGAAGGGGTTTTTGTTGTAAACACCAATTAATCTTGCTGTAAAACTGCTGTAAAATAGTTTTGGATGAGAGCCATTTTTTCTGGAAGTGAAGGTATAGATAGTAGACGTTAGTAATTTTTTCTGAGAGTTTAAGTGGTCTGAAGTTAAAAATTTAAACCATGAAAATGAACTGTGCATATTATTAAGTAAATCACACAGATATATGGTATTGTTCTTTGCTTTTTAGTGCACTGTATAATCAGCAGCTGTACTTGTGTTATTTAACTTGGATGTATATGATGCTGACCTGTAAGAGCAGTTGTGATAGGTTTTGATGGTCTTGAATTCATGTCGTGAATGCAGCTAGGAGATAAAGTCATTAATTTTAGCATTTGAGATTCCCAAAGTTATTAAATCTGCATTTTTCTCAAGGATATTCTGTATTGCTTAAAACAGTACATAGAGTGCTACTTTCGAAAAGATTGTTGGAAATGAGATTCCAGTCAGACTTGGTTTTACAGTGTGTGATCTCTTGTTTTTTCTTGAGTAGTTTTATTCTTAATTAATCTTGACGTTTTCTGGTAAATGTGCTAAAACAGTAGCTTGTAGGAGTCTTGAGTAGGTGATTGTTTTTCCTTCTCTAAAGCAGTCTGCATTCCTCAAATAGGTTGAGAACATAGTAGGCTACTCCAAATGTTTCTTTTTGGTCCCATGATGTCTCCAATACAGTGGTCAAACTTGCCTTCTTTTTTTGTTCCTTCTGATTTCGGGAATTCTATCTCTCCTGGCTTTACCTCAGTAAGTGCTGCAGGACTGGGCAGTTAGAAGCTGTAATTTTGACTGGTTTTGACATCAGTAATGGGTTTTAATACCCTTGGAATCCCTTTGGGTTAGTAATCAGGTATCAGATTAGGAGTTTTAATCAAATAGAGAAACAGAGACAAGTGTCAGCAGGCCAAAGGTTTTTTATTACAGAAGGTGTGCCTTCTAGGATGAGCTGTGTGGAAGCTGTACTCCAAAAACAGGGTAGGCAGCTTTTCAGATGGATGTTCTTTCAGGAGCTGGTGGGAACTGAGCGCGTAAGGAATTCTCGCCAGATTCACTAACAGAAGCTGTTTGTGCAGGGATACTGGTTTGAGTGAAACATGTGCTGGCGGTGTTTTCTAAGGTGGAATTTTGGTCAGCCCAAGGAGACTGGCTCTAGAATAGTTGGTTTGTGCATTCAAAGGTACGAGTCACTAAGGTGTGTGTAAGAGCTTAAGTCTCAGTCTGTGTAAGGTAGGTGCCTAGTGGTTTTTTTATTCCTTCCCCTCCCTGTTCTCTCTTCAGCAGAAAAGAGGCAAAACCAATGCTGATCAATGCACTCTGAAATATTGACTTTCTTCCTCTTTTTGGCTTTTGAAAGGAAAAGAGCTGCTGGTTAGTAGTAGTAAGTAATGCTGAGACGTAATAAAATACTAGCTATTAGTATTTGGCATTATTTTATGCAAAAAATCCAGTTACTTGGGAAAATACTTGCTGTGAATGTAAATATTCTGTGGTCCCTTACTGCAGGGATAAAAGTCTCTATTCACTAATAGCACTTACCTGAGCTGTTGTCTAATCCAGTGATGATCAGAAGACGACAGTGAATGGAAGTTGTTATATCAGTACTGACTTGTATGTTCTGTGTATTACAAAAATAAGTGCTTTTGGAATCTGCAGTGTTTTAAATGTTCTTTGACAGGGGGGAAAAAAAGAACTTAAGTTCTATATATCAGCATTGAAAAGTATGTATTCCCTTGATTGTCTTTTTTTTTTGAATTGAGCTAATACTTTTTTTTCCTTCATTTTATTTATAGTGTGTCTTTAAATTCAATGTCAGAACTGGAGAAAAAAAAGTCAGTGTGCATGGACACGACTCTTTTATTCGTGGTTGAACTTTGA
Source organism: Geospiza fortis (assembly GCF_000277835.1). Lineage (NCBI taxonomy): Eukaryota > Metazoa > Chordata > Aves > Passeriformes > Thraupidae > Geospiza > Geospiza fortis. The sequence goes on along the minus strand of NW_005054350.1, from coordinate 194,823 downwards.
AGCTTTGCTAGCTTTTGCAGCCAGGCTTCGATACTCCTGGCTCTGCAGAAATTTGACCTTGCTCTGGAGATAGCTATCTTAAGGGCTTTGAGTTTGTGTAAATCTGATAGAGCACATTACTTCATACAGACAGTGAAAATTTTATCTTTGATCCTGTCTATGTATAACAATTTATACACTGATGTGAAGTTGCTCAGTGTAAGGCCCAATTTTTTCATGTGCAAGCTGAATACAAAGTACGGTGAGGAGTCCCATTGAGTTAAATGGCTGCTCACAGTTGATTAATCTTTGTTGGGTGAGGACAGAATATTAGTAAAATCAGATAGTTTAGGGTTAAGTGTACAATGATTTCCTGCTACTGGCAACATTATTTAAAAAAAACTCACAACAGCCCCAAACCAACCATCATCCAGTGTGCATCAGGACAGAACAGTGTCTGTCTAAAAGCTGCCATTAATATATTCACTGGTTGGGGTAGTGAGCCGTTTCTGTCTGCAGGTGATGAGAGTGTAGGTGTAGGAGAAAAAAAGTTTCCTGATCTTAATCATGAATAATTAAGAGTCTCTCTCATTTTGACCCAAAATGAGAAAATTTGCATGTAGACTAAGTTTTGTCAGAACTGGTCTAGTCCTGTAAAAAGGTTTTACTCTGACAAGTCAGGACTTTATGAAAAAGATGGCTAAACAGCTTTGCCTATGCAGTCAAAATTCTATTCCTATTCTGGTCAGTGTGCAAGTTGCGCAGTGTTAGGGTATGTGCCTTCTTAAAAGCACCCTTGGACTTAAAAGGGTGAAATTAAAAATTTGTGTAATGTTTCACCTTCTTTTTTTAGGGGAAACAAAGTGTAAAAAAATTTTGTGAGATTAGCTGGAGATAATATTCTCTCTACAGGTGTGTTTACTTGGTATATTTGACAGTACTTTAAGCACAGTTAGTTGTGTCTACTATTTCCCATGTGTGGATAGACTCTAAACCATAAAGAAGATAATTAATTTACTCTGTTCTTATTGGGCCTCCTGCCAGAGAAATTGGGAAGGGAAATATTTTAAATAAGCTGTGTTTTGCATTCTCATTTCTGAAATGCAGAGCTTGGATTACTTTCTGCAGTGGGTCCTAAGACCTTGGAAGGGCAGCCAAGCCAAACACATGGGGGGGATCAGTGGGCACATAGTGCTGGGTGCCTGACTGATACAGATTCTGTTACTGGAGCATATTCCAGGAGAGACTGCTTAATTAGAGGTACTCAGGATGATTGCCCCTTGGGGACCACCTGACTCAAGATCCCCCCAGTCTTCAAACAAGGAGAAGAAAGTTCTCTTCCTGCCCCTTCACCCCCTGCCTTCTGGTTTGTTATGTTGTGCTGGCTTGTCTGTAAAAGAAACCTTACTTTCTGTTTCGCTGATTGGATCTCTTTTCCTGGCCATGAAAGACTGATCATTCCTTAGCTGATACTATTTGACAATCTCAGTCGAATTGTATCTCATTAAATAGTATGTGTGTTCCAGAATAGAATTGAGGTGCAACTATGTAAGAGTGGGTTCCTTATGCTTGATGTACTAAATGCTCCTTTGCCTTTAGAATGGATTCCCAAGTGTGTTTGAGTGGATTGTTGTCACTATTATTTATTTAGGACCTTAGATAATAGGTGGATATTGGGCCTGTCATCTATGTGAAGGACAAAATGTATCAGCAGTGAAATATGAAATTAAATACAAAAGTATGTAGCTAAAAATTTCCTTGTCATTTGCACGCATAGGTTTCAGAGACTGCAAGCAGTACAAGCTGCATTTCCCAGTGATGTAAAAATATAGGATATAACAGCTTGGTAGGTAGAGCCCTCGTTCAGAATGAAAGATAGCCATGGTAATTTTCCACTTCTGTCCTTTCTGTATGAGGACTACTCTGAACACCAGCCTTTCAGCTGCTCTGTAGTGTGAAAAGATTTCTATTCCTTCTTCTAAAGCCGTTCTGAAGAAGATTAACAGAGCTGAAAATTATCTAGATAGTGTGCCTTTTCTCATCCTGATGGAGTAAGCAACTGATCCAGAGAGGGAAAACCTGCATCTGACTTTCTCTCCCAATTAATCCTGCATCTGAAACTGTTGCTGCACAGTAGGATATATTAAGTGAGACTCTCCTTTTGTGGTGTCTAGGACCACTGCCCAAGTAATTAGACTTTGTAGTTTGATTTCCATTTGTGCAAGCTCCTTATGTGATCCAAAGGGATTCTATGATCATGCTTCCACTTCTCATGATGTCCATAAAAAGAAGTGGTTGCCGCTGAATTTTATGTGGCATGGTTCTGGGTGATGATAGACAATATTAAAAATGTCGATAAAGGTGTTAACCACAGGACAGCCACTGATACTGTTCTTTCAACACTAAGTACTTCTGCTTTTATATACAAAAAATAAGACTAAAGGCTACTGAGGAGCTTTGAGTTAAAAGAAAAAAAATCTCTGAAATTCTAATACTTCCTTGGTTAAGCTGCTCCCTGTATGTGAAAGATTTTCAAGAACAACAAAGGTCCGCATGTCTATGAAAGTTTTAAGGAATTTGATTGTTGTAGTATGCACAAAGTACTTGCAGCTCCTGTAGATTTTTAGAGGGACTGCTTAGCTTTGATACTGAAAAAAAAAGAATTCTAACTTGGACAAAAGCCAGATTTTTTTAATTTTAGGTAAGAGTAGTTACAGTTCTGACCTTTGCAGTTCATCAAAATGTACTTGGCTTTCAATTGTATTTTTGGAAAGCAGGCCATCAGCCTCAGTCAGATCTGTTGTTACAAGCAGAATGGGGTGGGGGTTGTGAGAATGCTTTGTGCCATGCTAGTGACACCAGTTTAGCCAACTCAGAGCTTGTATCATTCAAAACTTAAACTCTGGCCCTTGGCCTATTTGTTAGTCTGAATTTGCTTTCTTTGCGGATTGTACTTCAATCACTTTAATTAATGGTTTAGAACTAACCTTGAAAGGTGTTTGAGTTTGCTGCGCCTTTTTTTTTTCTTTTTTTTTTTGTTACCATTCTCCATAACTTTGATGGTTTGCTTTTATTTTTTTCTGCATCTTTTTTAACATCTTTAGCTACATACCACTGATGGATTCTCTGCTCCTTATCCTGCTACCTGATATATCTTGGTACTGTAACATGGGCTATTCATTTGCTTACTGCTTTGATAAATAAAACAACTGGCTGAAAGAACTTTGTGAAATATCTGCTGAATTGTGAAATTTTAAAGGAAGTCAGGAAGTTGAATCGTGGCTAGAGGACAGTGATAGAAAGTTTACTGAAAGGTTTGGTATATCTCAAAAGAATAATGAAACCCAAGCTCATGTGTTTGATTTACTCCTCCATCAAACTCTGAAAGGGACCAGAAGAAGTTTAAGTGATCTCTTTCAGCACACGCCACTTTGCTGTTGCAGTCAACTCCTGGCACTGCTGTTGTTTGGTTCTGCTGCCATCTTAGAGAAGTGTGGGAGATTTCAGATTTAGGTAGGGTAGGTGTTTTCTCAAAACCCCAGAAGCTCTCACCCCTTTCCCCCATAACTCCACATTATGTGAATTCAAAATTTAGGTTTCAGAATTAAACTACCTTAGGTCTGCCTGATGGTGCATGCTATTCAGCTTCTGAATCCATCTAAAAAAATTGGAAATTGATCTCTCTGTGTTCTGACTCATGGAGTGTTGAATAGAGCATTGAGTGCCTGTGCACTAACATTTAAATGGACGTAGAGACAGCAAAAATGTCCTTAATGAAGTCAATAATTCTGTCTGCAATTTTGAGTTTAATTGGTGTCCTGTAAGTAAATGGTAGGACTACACGTTTTAAAGGATGTTGGAGAGCAGCATTAATGTAAACATTTTTGTCCCACAGAAAGAGAGAAAGAAGAAAGAGAGTTGGTTAGGAAACTCTTCTGGCTTTTCTCAACTTCTGAGTTCTTGTACTTTGAACCTTAATAAAATTGTCTACTATGTTTCCTATGTAAACATATTCAGATAAAGGATATAAAGTTACTTTTCTCATTATGCTGTTCAAGAGGGAAAGCACAAAGGATTTTACTTGCTAAGAGAAGTTGATTGTGATTATTTTAGTGATAATGTTTTAAATTTTCAAGAAAGTAAAATTGTTAGTGGAACTTAAAGATAATTTTTAAAGGTTTAATATTTTGCGCTGCTGGTTTCCTAGCACAGTGACATAAAAAGTATCTCCTAAGCCGTTTGCTTTTTAACAGTTGCTCAGAATTGAAAAACAGGTCACAGTAACAAAATACTTTTACTTCTAGAGAATGTGGGTGGTATCTTTAAGGTCAGAGGTAAACATTTTTATGTTACAATGAAACAGTTTTTGTGAACATCATCTCTCTGTGAAATGGAGATGTTCCATGTCACTTTTCTCCTCTCAAAATACTTTTGAGTTCCAGAGAAAGCTTTTCCTGTGTTTAGAAATGCCCTTGGATTTTTGTATATGTAAGAATATATGAATTTTTGCCATGGCTGCTCTCTTAGCTGCTTATTTGATAAAACTTGGTTGGGCAGCCCTCATGGGACTTCAGGGCATACGCAGAAACCTTGTATGGTTGAGTTCTCTTTCTATGGGAAGTAATGCTAAAACAAACAGTAGTCTCTGAATGTGAGTTTAACTCTTGAGCTTTTTTTTTTCTTGAACTTTTGAGAAGTGACTAGGGAACCTGGCTTCTTGAATAGAAGCCTCTTACTTCATGTGAGATGCTCTACTGCAGTATTTTATGTATTTGTTGTTATTGAAGGGATTAGAATGACCTTGGTTGACTAAATATACTTATTGTTTAAATGTAGGCAATGCCATTTCATCCCAGGTCTTTCATAGTTCACTGAATATCTATTTCTCTTTTCAATGAGATTTACTGAAAGGATGCATACGCTTTCAAATTATGCATATGTTATATATGTATTGTCGTAACACAATTGGTTATTGCTTTGGAAAAATGTTGCTGTCTTTAGTTTAAAAAAAATGAATTAAATCTATGATAATTTCACAAAATTACTTTTCTTTCACAATGCACACATGGATGATATCAGTTGTTGATTCTATTAGAATTTTCCATTGTTAGAGCTTAAAGATGTGAACTGATTTAATGTGAATAAAAAAGGAAAGCCATAGTGGCAGGAGTCTGCAGGTTGAAAACTTATCAAATCTGAGTTGTATGGCAACTGGATGCCTTGACGCAAGGCAAGGATTATACAGTATTGACAGTAAACATTTTTGTATGGTCTGGAGGGGAATGGTGGGACCTTTGTGACATCTGTGTAGCAAATATATTGTATTTCTCTGATAATTTAGTGAAGAAAGTCCAAAACAGAGGCCTGTCCTTTTTTCTCTGTGATTCTGGGGACTGTGCTTATTAGCTGCTTCCTCCTCAGCATGCTTGGAGATTTCTTCATGTGTCAACTCTGTACAGATGTTGTGGAAGATCTTTCCACTTTTATTTTTCTTTAATCAAGGCACTGTGTTCTTTCCCCTCAGACCATAAATGAGTTCATTTAATCCTTCCATTTATGTCGAGGGTTAACTGTCTCATAAAGAATTGCTGCATCTTAGCTTGAATTGAGAGGATAGTGTTATCTTGTAAGGAAAGAAGGCTCTTATTCTTATTGAAAATGGCCTGATGGAGGCAGGTGGGGATGATAGCCATAAAAACACTGGAGATTCTACCTGGTCATAAAAGTTCCAAGGGTCATTCAGTCTCAATGAAAAACTGTACTGGGGAGGTTAATTTGGAGTCAGCCTCAGTCATGAGATCCAAGGCAGAATGGTACAAGACAGTGTAAGGCTGCAGTGTATTGCTGTTTGCTCGGGCCTTCTAGAAGAGCTGAAAAATTGGAAAATGAGTCTTCTGCAATTACACGTTCTCCAGTTGCAGAACATGACTGTGCTGCATATGGCAGAA
>NW_005054350.1:185404-188861 GCF_000277835.1 Geospiza fortis | reverse complement strand
GCTATCTTGAAAGCTTGTTTCAGGTGCCTTTGTTTCAGCTCGTGTATTTGGTACACAGATCACTATAAAATATATTTATCTTTTAGAGTTTAACGTTTCTTTTGTTCCTGCTGGAATACATTAGATAACTAAATTTGAATTATTGCTTGAAGAGTTTAATTACTATGTTTTTGGCATACTTTTTAAAAGGTTGGAGTTTTTTTTCTGTCTGGATATTTTGAAAGGGATCGTATTACCTGGAGCTAATTTGTGCAGATTTTTTTTCTTTTTTTTAATTTTTTTTTTTTAATGTCTTTGGTGCCAGGTGGATGTTATTTGTAGGAATAAAGGCCAATTACATATGGTCCTGGTTATCTGTCAATTAAGCATAAATGACAAATGTAAGTGGAAATGTGAGCAGTTTACCACTTACTGGTGAAGATACTTGTTTTGCAAACATGGGCTGTGAAGCCACCTGTTGGCTAGCTAGTGTGGCAAGTGAGGTGTTTAAAAGTTATGTTTAACTTTGTTTTGGGGTTTGTTTGTTTTGGGTTTGTTTTTTCCCTTGTGAATGTGACTTAATAGCTTTCCTGATATGTTGTTTTCTCATTTTTGCTCCTGAAGAAAAGAGTATCCCATGTTGCACCAAAGAAAGCAAAGTTATCTGTCATGCTTGCTCGGTGCTATAGTAATTTAAAACTACTTCCTCTGTCTTTATTTTCATATTAGGTGACTGGGACAGGCAGAAGCAAAAAAAAAAAAAAAAAACAAAAAACACTATAACAAATTAACAACTCGTAACTAAGGGAGAATGACAATATTTAAAAATTTGTAGTATAGTGACCTATGTAGTGATGCTGTACAAACTCTTATAATTTTCAATAGAAACATGAATCACAGAATATTTTGAGTTGGAAGGGACTCAAGGTGGGGTGAGGCTTCCCCCAGTGCAGAGCAAGAGTGGGACAATCCCTTCCCTCACCTGGTTGGTGATGCCTGACTGCCAGGGCACTGCTGACTCAGGTTCAACTTGCCATCGACCAAGACCCCAGGTTCCTTTCTGTGGCACTGCTCTCCAGCATCTCATTCCCCAGTCTGTCTGTACATCTGGGATTGCTCCATCCCAGGTGCTGAATCAGGACTTGCCCTTGTTAAACTTGAATGGTTGGTGATTGCCCAGCCCTCTAACTTGTCAAGGTCTCTCTGCAGGACCTCTCTGCTCCTCCCAATTTTGTGTCATCTGCAAACTTGCTCAGTATCTCTTCCAGTTCTGTGTCCTTTATAAAGTAATTTATAAAGATGTTGAAAGAAGCACAGGGCTGAGGATGGAGCCCTGCAGAGCCCCACTGGTGAGAGGTCGCAGTCTGATGTCACCCTATTCACTAAAACCCAACCCGTGAGGCAGTTGCTCACCAATCCCATGCTGTGTTTATCCAGCTGTGTGCTGGACATTTGTCCAGAAGGGTCCTGTGATAGTACCAAAAAGTACTGAAGTCCAAAAACATAATATCAGTTTGCTTCCTTTGATCACCTAGGTGGGTTACCTTGTCACAAAGGGAAATCATGTTTGACAAGCACGACATTCCTCTCATGACACAGTGTTCTGGCTGTGACCAATGACTGAGTTGTCCTCCAGATGTTTTTCAATACCTCCTAGAATTATCATCTCTGTATTCGTACCATATGGTATGAGGTTTCTCTTTCTATTACTTTTCCTGTATTTTCCTCTTTCTCCTTGCAATGTCTTCCCTTTTTTTTCCTAGTGATTTTTTTCTCCTGGAAGCAGGAAAAAAATGTGTAATGTAGCATTGGGTGTTAACCGAGTGGTGTATTTCTGTATTGCCCATTTGGTACGTGCCCCTCGTACTGTGGGGTTCTTTGGTGACAGATGTTTGGCCTGAGAAGTTGAATGTCTGTTCTAATAGCATAGTAGGAAAAGATCATCCATGGTACCTGTTTAATGTCTCCTTGTCAAAATATTTTTTTTTGCAGCAGGCCCTTTTCAGCTGTCTTGGTTCGTGTTTTGGAAGCTGTACACAGTAACAGTGTTTCTGTGCTTGCTGTAGAAACACCAGCCTGAACTTTGAAAGCGAAACCAAAATCGATATAAGTCAATGTGAAGTGGTCCTATTTAGCTGCTGCATGTCTGCTGAGTGTTTCCTTTCCTTTTTTTGGAAGGGCTGGAAAACCGTTTCTCACAATTATATTATTTTGTCACTAACATGAAGAGTGGTAAGATTATTGCTGACCACAAAAAAAATGACTTCGAGAGAATGGTCTGCTTTATTATTTCTGTCTTTCTGGCACGTGCTTTGAACGGATGGATAGCATTTCTAAAATTATGTTTGGAAATGCATAATTGAGGATTCAGAAACCAAACTGCATTGGGTTTTAGTACCTGCACCCATACAATTACATATATTATGTTCTTTTCAACATACATTTCAGCATTTAGAAATTTATGCATGCTTCTCAATGAATATAAGTGCAGAAATGCAATTTTATTTTGTTTTTATTATGTTTTTCCTATTCTTCCTTTCATTTTCATGATATTAATTTCAAACACTTACGTTGTTCTCAATACGTAGGCACAGAATCTGTTCCTTGCCATCTTAGAGCAAAAATGTTTCAAAATTGATTCCTTTTACAGAATGTGATGTTGGTCTGTATTGTAAAATGAAATGCTGGTTTGTACAGCATTATGGTTTTGCAGCTTTTCAGACTCTTAATATAACTGTGTTATGGTTTAAGAGGATTGCATATATATCTTGGATAACCATAAATCCTCATTATCAAGCTGAGGCTACCCCATACCTTACAACGTAAGGGGAACATTTTGGTGTAATCTTCTGTCAGGATGGAGTGGGAGATGGACCCTTAGTTGGAAAGGAATTCTCATGCATTATCTCCCAGGAAGTCTACCCTTTGCTTATGAAACTACTTAATTTTTGCTGACAGACAGTCTGCTGCAAGGCTGGCTGCTGCATTCTGGTAAAATAGTAAGAAATGAAAACAGAGCCTGACTGAGCATTATTCTCACTCTTCATCTGCTTCTGCACAGCTATGTGAAAACTAAAAGCAAAAGTTTATTTGCAGTCAATGGATGGGATTTTCTGCAGTGAAACACATGAACACATCAGGTTTCTTTAGTGGCTTCTCCCATTTGATTCATCAAAAATGTTCTTTTCTCTTTTTCAATGCCTTGCCATACATAGAACTGCTGGTTTTTTTTTTTTTTCTCCTTTTCCCCTTGCTGTTAATCAGGGTCTTAGAGCCAAATTGTGGTTTCATTTTCCTGGTAATTTTTCCACATTCTTGAAACAGTTTGTTAGCAGTATGCTTTATTATCATATGCTTGCTTAAAAGAAAGTGATGAAAGGTGGTGCTTGTGTTGTGTTTTAGTAAATGTATGCAAAATACAGTCTGCTTATTTCCCTGTTTGGGTGTTGATTCTCAGTTTGTGAGAGATCTAGCAGGA
>NW_005054350.1:178849-185390 GCF_000277835.1 Geospiza fortis | reverse complement strand
GCTGTCATCCACCCAGCTTCCCTGGAGTGTCCTCCTCCAACAGCATCTCTGGTGTTATGATGTTGTGTGTGTTCTTGAGCCAATACCAACTGGTGCCGACTTCAGTTTAACACCCCCACGTTAGTGTGCCCATGGTAGCTCGGGAGTAGATACAGATCCCAGACAGCCATCCTTGGGTGACCGAGATGTAACCTTGGCTGAGGTCTGTTAATATTAGTAACTGGGTTTGGCTGTTGTAGTGATGAAATTATTATAGTTACAAGTTTGTATATACACATACAAACCATAACAGAGATGCCATTTAACACCCTTAAGTTATTCCCAAGAGGAAAATCACCAATCAGATAGAAATATTCCATTCTGCAACCAAATATGGGAAAGAACAGGACCTACTGCAAGCACTCATGGATTAAATAGTGTTAAAGGAAAGAAAATTTTAAAAAACCTAAATGTTAAAGGGCATTCTTTTTCAGCAGCAGGCCAGGAAAAAGAAGTCAAGGTGTTTGGACTTTTCCAGTGACTTTGTTCCTGGTTTTACATACTTTTAATTTCCATAATCAGAAGTGACAAAGAAAAATTTCATTGTGTCAAGTTTTCATTATTAATTTACCCCACTTTTCTATGTATTACAAAAGGTGTACCTTGGTTATTCTCTGCTAAAGATTGGTAGTGATTAGGGTTACCCTATCCTGTGTTGGAACAGTAGTGCACATGGATTGTTTTATGTTTAAGTTCTGTAAAAGGAGGAAAAAAATAGGAAAGATGATACGACTAAATGACACAACTTACTGTTGGTTGGTTTTAAATTATAATCTGTATAAAACCTGTTCAATTATGTTGCCCTGTAGAGAGGTTGACCATACTTTCCTCAGCTGCTCCAGTCATAAAGGGTAGAAGTTTAAATTTGTGGTGAATAACTCATGGTTCAGGTGTTTGATTAGTTAGCTTGAAAATAGGAGGTTTTAAGTACTCTTGAAATGTTAAAAGTGTAATGTACTGTCAAATGAACTTCTCATCTGTTTTTTCCTTGTTCCAATTTTATATGAAGTTGTACATCTGAACCTTGAGCTCACTAAGAAAGCAGGTATGCTAGTCAGAAGGGCTTTTATAAAATTTGTGATTATATTAGGGGAGTGTTCATCCATTAGCGAGGAAGCCACTACTAAAACCATTTTTTTTCTTGTTTTCAAGGTATAAGAGTATGCAATGGAATTCAGATTACTTCATTTAAAGATTCTTCTTACTGAAAAGAAGTATAATGTAGGAACTTGAAGATCAGTGAAGGGAAAATCCTCACCATCTTCAGTGTGCTTGTATAGAGAAAAAGCCAAAAGTTGCCTTGTAGTGTGTCTGTTCTTTTAGAAACTGATGGTGTTTGAAGTAGATACTGGATCTCTCTTTACTTAATGAGTATTTTGTCCATAGTTTTTGTACTAATATAGCCTGAAACTCTAAGTACATAGCAGGAAATACCTCGAGTCAGTATTTTGTTTACTGGTGTTAAGAAAAAATTCCAGTGATACGGTCTTCAGTATTGAAGTAAGTTGATGGGAATGGGTATGGAGACCAACTCCTTAATAATTCATATTAATAGATTTAGTAACTTTGGAGAAAATGTAGACACTTAGGAATTTCCAAAATACAGCACTTGAAATCTGAATTACCTTAAGATGCTGGTTTTGACATGATCTTCTAAAGAATGTGTGACTAAATTTCAGTGACAATTTGGGGAAAGCAGGGGAATGAGAACTTAGGCTTCTGAAGATTAGAATAGGCTTCATTATCTGACAGTAATGAGACCCTAGTGGTTGTCATGCCCAGCAATGCAGAAATTTTTCACTTTTGAGGTATTTTTAGTTATTTTCCTAATATAAATAATTATGTTAAAATTCATTAAATTGAAATTGTAAATGATATAAGTCTTATGATGATCCAGTATAAGAATAAATATTATATATTTCTAAGTGAAAGACAGACTTTTCAGGAATGATGCAGGATGATGTGGGTTAAAAAAAAATCAATGCTCAACTGTTTCATTTTATGGAAATAAATAAGGAGAATAACGTTTATTTTAGAAAAGTCTTCTGAAGTAGCATTGACTAATAATTTGAAGTCATTTTTGTGATGACTTTTTTATTAAACTTTTTAAGGACAATTCTTTGTTCAAACATGAGTTCTATTTTGCTATATGTTTCCAGTGTGATGTTTTCTGTCCTAACTCCTTAAAGTTATTCCTGGTTTATTTCTATTTAGTGCATTTTGGCAGCATTGTTTATAGCATTTGTCTTGGGAAATGAGTATGCCTAACATACAAGTGTGAAAAAGATCAGAAATTAATAAAGACAGTATAATCAGACTTTTTTGTTGGTGTACTTTTGCAAGCACTGCTTAGAGTTAGCTATGTGATTCCATCTACTGAAACCATTTTGTACCATCAAACTGAAACTACTCTGAAATGTTGGAATATTCAAACCGGATTTGCAGTAATTGATATATATTTAAAACTTCCATAATTTTTCATACATCAGTGTTGGCCACCATAATAATTAATGTACCATTGCATGGCCTGCTTTTCAGGTTTCCAAGAAACAGCCTGTAAAGTGAACTTTTAGCCCTAATTATCTTCACTAGTAGTTTCACATCTGTATGCGATTAATAAATGTTGCTCTTCTTCCAAGTGAGGTGTGCAAATGTAGTTTTCATTACACATATTTTTTACATTTCATTGCACATATTTTTATGTGCAAAAGGGGACCTGGTGTTTACTGGGTAGTAATTCGGTAGTTTTCATCCAGAGACCTGGCTTGTATTTTGTTAACCTGCATAATATTGAAAATTCTGAGACGTAGAATTTGTGATGAAAGTTTGTAAGTTTGAATTTCATTAATCCACATTATTCTGTGCATTAAGATCTCATTTCTTGCTGGATTCAATTAATCTCTCATTATCAATCTGTGTGTTCCAGGTGTTTCTGCACATATAGTCACCAGGCTTTGGGAATACATTGGTGGAGTTCGAGTCTGTTTATAGTTGCAAATATCTACCAGAAGAATTTCTGGAGTTGTGTCTTGTTAGGCTGTCTAATTCACTGTACAGCAGATGGCACTGGAAGAGCACATTGGTGGGAAGCTTCAGTCATGCTGTAATTGGTGCAAAGTACTAGCGAAGCTGTTGCTGTGCTGAGGGTTGTGAAGTTGCATAATTCATTTTAATGTATTCCAGGAAGGGGTATATGCCTGGCCTCTTCTGCTCCAGCTCTATGAGATGAAGACTGAAATGAATTCTATACTTGCAAACATATGAGTGTATCATCTATTGAGGGCTGTTTATATAGTGTTTTTAAATGCATTGGTACGCAATGCAGAATTAGCTGGTGCTCTTTAGTATGTGCAAAGAAAGAGATGTACTGGGATCAGTTTGAGTATCTGACTTCTCCTGTCCTGGACAAAATATTTGTAGGAGGTATCATAGGGTGGGTCTCATATGGATGACTTGTTTAGAGACTTGCTCTCATGATGTGAGTGTGTTCGATTTACTTTGAAGAGCTTTGACCTGGACTGTCACTAGATTTTTATCATCTTCTCAAGCATGAGTGAACTGGGCTTCTGGATAGATGCATGTTGTTTATGTGTTTTACAGTTGATTATAAAACCTTTCTTATATCTTGACATGAGTTTTTACAAGAATACAACTAATAAACCAACCATTTTTTTAGAATCCAGAATATCCTGAGTTGGAAGGGACTCATCAGGGTAATTGAGCTCAGCTCCTGGCTCTGTGTAGGATGGCCCAAGAATCACATCATGTGCTTAAGAGCATTGTCCAGACACTTCTTGAACTCTGTCAGGCTTTGTGCTCTGACCACTTCCCTCGAGAGCCTGTTCCAGTACCCAGCCACCCGCAGTGTGAAAAACCTTTTCCTGGTATCCAATCTGAATATCCCCTGATTAATCTTCCTGCTGTTTCCTTGAGTCTAGGTACTGGTCATGAGAGTGATGAGATTGGTATCTGCAGACAGTACCTTCCACAAGGAGGGAGGAACATTTCTGGAAAAGTGGAAATAATATCAGCTTGTGGATGTCAGAAGCAGTTGGAGAACACTGTGGATTTCACAGGTGGAGCTAATGTGATAGTTCCCAGGCTTCTGGTACTGCATACACAAAAGCAGAGTTAATTTTATCAAATGAATCAATGCTCTAATTTTGTTAGTTTAGGAGAAGGCATGCAATCCTGAGGTTGTAATTTTCACTCATTTTGTCAGTTAATTTGGTTACATATGACAAAAAGAGTTCTGCAAATTGGAAAGGTGGCAAAATCTAAATGGTTTAGGATTAGAAAGTCAATGACATTTTGAGTCTTCTTTTAATTGGCATGTAAGTCTCCCTTTATCTGCACTTTTAGGAAAGTAAACATAGCATTTTAACTTTTGAAAATTCATACCCATAACTTAGGTTTGTGTTCACATTGTGTAACTGGAGGATGGTGTTAGGATTTCATGACTCCTGATACAACAGGTAACATGTTAAAAGTGGGAAATAACTAGTGAACATATAAAATACTGGTTCTGTTTTTTTACACTCATTTATAGCAAGTAATTGATTCTTAGGCTTTTGTCTAGGAAGTGGTTTGGTCATGTTTGTTCTTTGCTGGTAGAAAGTAAATCAGTTTAGAGTCTGGAGAAACCTTTTAGTTTCTCCCCATTGAAAGAAAGGAAAATGTTATTTAGTTTGGTAATTAAGAAAATGAAATGCAAAGATTTGAATGTGTTCTAAAGATGGACTTGGGAAATATCAGAGGTTATGACAAGGAGACAGAACCAGTCTTTGAAATAGGTTGATACAGGTAGGACTAGGGTACAATACTAGTAAATCAATCTCTACTACTTCTGCTTTTTATGGAGCAATGTCCACGCCTCCAGCAGCAGAGTTTTACTTAAAAATTTTCAAGGTGTTTTGAAGTTCAGAATTTTTAGATGCTTCACATTGCCTTTAGTTTGCTTTGGATATGATTCTTTAGATTTTGTGTACTTGAGGACCACAGAAGCTGGGCTGGGCAACAGCAATAGGCAGTGGACTGCTTCTTGGTTATAGTAATCATTGTCCTTCCATGCTTTTATGCAGTTTTTGAATGCTTATTTAAGAAAACAGTATTGTTTAGTTGAGAAAACTTATTTCAGTCGGTTGCACTGTTTTTCTCGGTTTGCTTATATTGTGATACTCTATGAGAAAAGTGGGAAGTGCATATATAAGGGCTGTTTTACTTTCCCCTCAGTCCACCAAGTTTGGAAGATTTCTTGAAAGATTCTTAGACTCCTTCAGCTTGCCATGCTTAGCCTGGAGCCAGGCTTGCTGCTGCAGGTTGTGCTGCTAACATCGCACGTATTTGGAGGTACGTAGAATAACAGTTACTACTAATTGTAGTACCTACTTCTGTGCGAGTAGCAACTTCCCTGTCCTCTCTTTCCCATGCATTGTCCTTCTCTTTGCAGAGCTCTTTATTTGGAAGATCTAGCTAAAATTAAAACAAAACAAACCATGCCCATCCAAAGCCTCCCCAAAACACAGTCAAACCTCAATCGAGAAAAAAAAAAAGAATCAGAAAGATCAAATTTGTGGGTGCCTGATTCTGCAAGATGCCAGGTGGGAGCAGTTGTCTGGAACTCGAGCAGCTGTGTCCACTAGGTCTTGGCAGAAATACTGGAGGAAGAAAAGTTCTAATAATTTTAGGCAAGAAGAGCCCATGACTTGGTTTTCTGTGGCTAAAACATTGGAAATGTTTCTTTCACAGAAGTTCAGGAGGGGACTTGCTGTAAATGTGTATTGCTTTGCTGTTAAGGAAAATCTGTATTTTCACTACAGTTAGTTTTCCTATAAATATGCAACCTTCTAAATATTACTTAACTTTCTTGTGTAGACAAAGTATAACCTTATAAGACCATGTTTTTAGGACCAGTCAG
Organism: Geospiza fortis; assembly: GCF_000277835.1. Lineage (NCBI taxonomy): Eukaryota > Metazoa > Chordata > Aves > Passeriformes > Thraupidae > Geospiza > Geospiza fortis. The sequence continues at coordinate 179,434 of NW_005054350.1, read as the reverse complement.
TTTAACCTGCATGTAGGAATTCTGTTGATTAGAATGTTTTCTATAGTTTTATTTTCTGTAGTTACTTGTGTGGGGATTTTTAGGAGCCTTTGGAAAGAGAGGAGTGTTTATGTTTTTTAAAATTATATATAAATGCATTAAATATATGTGCCTGTGAGTGTAATATGAGGTGTGTGGATGTTTCAAAAATTACTGTGCTGAAACCAGAATGAAGTTGTGGAAATCTCCAAGGCTAATGCAGGAGTTTCATTTTTTGAGCCTGATTGTTTCGAAGTCATCTCCCTATTTTTACTTTTATGTGATGTCCATTGTTAAAGTATTGCAATTTCTGTTCTGCTTGGAGAGGGGGACACCCTTATAGATAATTTTTGAAATATTTCTTTTGTGAGTGTAATTGTTTTTTATTTCTTTCCAGGAAATGGCTCTTGAAGTTAAATGAGGCAGGATAAAACACATAAATGAAGCAGAAGCTGCTCTTCGTGTGTTAGGGCTACATCACCGCAAGTACTGCTGATCAGCCAGATTTGGTAACTTGTCATAATGAAGAAAATTAGTCTCAAAACAATTCGCAAGTCCTTTAACTTA
>NW_005054350.1:140043-178832 GCF_000277835.1 Geospiza fortis | reverse complement strand
CATTAAGTGAATTTGGAAAAGATGACTCCTTGTTTGGCAGCTGCTATGGTAAAGATTTGGCTAGCTGTGAAGTCAATAGTGAAGATGAAAAAGGAGGCAAAAATAGATCAAAAAGTGAAAGTTTAATGGGTACGTTAAAAAGGAGGCTTTCAGCAAAACAAAAACAGAAAGGCAAAGGCAGCACACCATCTGTAAGCTCTGCAGATGATGACACATTTTCTTCCTCATCTGCTCCAATAACCTTCAAAGATGTGCGAGCTCAAAGACCTCTGAGATCCACTTCCCTCCGTAATCACCATTACAGCCCAACTCCGTGGCCACTTCGACCTACAAATTCAGAAGAGACTTGCATCAAAATGGAAGTGAAAGTCAAGGCCTTGGTCCATTCCTCTAATCCAAGCCCAGCACTGAATGGTGTTCGAAAGGACTTCCATGACTTGCAGTCAGAAAATGTGTTCCAGGAACAAACCAATGCATTAAAAAATACGGAATCTCAGAACGGGGACTTGCATCTTCATATTGATGAACATGTGCCTGTAGTTATTGGATTAATGCCTCAGGACTACATTCAGTATACTGTGCCTTTAGATGAGGGAATGTATCCTTTGGAAGGATCACGTAGTTACTGTCTGGATAGTTCCTCACCCATGGAAGTTTCGACTGTTTCTTCTCAAGTGGGGGGAAATGCTTTCCATGAAGATGAGAGCCAAGTGGATCAGGACGTAGTTGTTGCACCGGATATCTTTGTGGACCAGACTATGAATGGTTTGTTGATTGGTACCACAGGAGTCATGTTGCAAAGCCCAAGAGTTAATCATAGCGATGTCCCTCCACTCTCACCTTTGCTACCTCCAATGCAGAATAATCAAATCCAAAGGAACTTCAATGGATTAAATGGCACAGATGCCCATGTGGCTGAAAGTATGCGCTGCCATTTGAATTTTGATCCTAACACTGCCCCAGGAGTTGGAAGAGTTTATGACTCTGTACAGAACAGTGGTCCTATGGTTGTGACAAGCCTCACAGAAGAACTGAAAAAGCTTGCAAAACAAGGATGGTACTGGGGCCCCATTACACGTTGGGAGGCAGAGGGAAAATTAGCTAATGTGCCTGATGGCTCGTTTCTCGTTCGAGATAGTTCTGATGATCGTTATCTTTTAAGTTTGAGTTTTCGTTCCCATGGAAAAACTCTTCACACTAGAATTGAACACTCAAATGGTAGGTTTAGTTTTTATGAACAGCCAGATGTGGAGGGACATACGTCTATAGTTGACTTAATTGAACATTCAATCAGGGACTCTGAAAATGGAGCTTTCTGCTATTCCAGATCCCGACTGCCAGGATCTGCAACTTACCCAGTGAGACTGACAAATCCAGTGTCCCGGTTTATGCAGGTGCGCTCTTTACAGTACCTGTGTCGTTTTGTAATACGTCAGTACACCAGAATAGACCTGATTCAAAAACTGCCTTTGCCAAACAAAATGAAGGATTATTTACAGGAAAAGCACTACTGAAAGCTTACGGGAATCTTGCATCTTGCACTTTGGGAACAACAACAACAAAAAGAGATTGAATTACAGTTTACAGACTTTCATTATTATCAAAATCTTTTGCTGCCATAAAAATATTTCATTTTTGTCTGTAAAAGAAAAGTAATGCATTTGGATTTATGTTTGTTTTGGGGGGTTTTGTATATTTTGGGAGGCTTTTTTTTCTTGTTTTGTTTTGTTGAAAGAATGATCTCAAGTTTATTTTTAGAAGTGTGAAATAGCTATCTTTCGTCAATGTGCAGATTAATCACAATGTGAATGATCAAATTCTCCTTAATTTCCCCCAAGTCCTTTGCTGCTATCCACTGTGATTTTTATGCATTGAAAGCACATTTCATGTGTATTCAACGACAAGTAAAAGTCAAATGAAACTTGTTGAATGGATTTTTTTTTCCTTTAAAACGACCTCTGGAAAAAAATGATCATGAATAAATAACATATTGGTATTCTAAATTACTGATTTTACATCTAAATTAAAAACTGTTTCCTAGTGTCATAATTAGACATTTCTGTAGAGATATGCCCTGATGTATAGACAGAGCTGTGTGATAAGAACATGGTTATGTGGCATATCTTTGGGAAAGAAAAAGCCTTCCTCCTAAGCCTTGTACTGTCTGTACACTCTTGTGTTTGAGAAGGTTGGTTCAGCCTTCTTCTCGTCTCAGTGTTTTGTCCTTTAAAAATGGCCTTTAAAAAACAGTATATGAAAGTAAATGTATAGTACCTAGAAGAAAATTGTGGTATTGGGGGTCTTGTAAAATATTACCTTTTATAATCATGCCATCAGTTAATAAATGAACACCTACCAGGTCCCCTCTTTCTTTCCTTTTCCCTCCTGCCTACTCTTGCAGAGTAAGGGAAGGACGTTTCCTGGATTTGTGGCAAGACTCTAAGAATTGTTATCATGGGAACGTAATTTTTAAGCCATTTTGGGGATGGGGTAAAACTTTTAATAGGATGATTTCTACCATATTTATGTTCAAGCTACTTGAAATTTTATCATTTCCATTTTTCTACATTTTTATTTCACTTCAGAAAGTACAGTAATACACTAATGTCCTTTGGATAATTTTCCCCTTTTTTCTATATCCTTTGAGGAGGAAGGAACAGGACTGATAACATTTTATATGGAAGATGTTTAAATGCATCTCTAAAGTGCTATTCTCCTAGCCTTTCAAATTATTGGGAAGAGATGTTTGGATATACAGTGACCGCAGAATATGTTTCATTTTGCTGTCATGAAATGTGTTTTGACATATGAAATATTGAATCAATTAAGTAAGTGTTTATGATATCTGTCAAAGATTCTGGCAGTGGGGAGTACAGGTTCTACACTGTAATATTTTCATTATGCAAGATTAATCCATGGCATTTTCCTGTTTTATTTTAGTTTGGTTTTCTTTTCTCCCGTATTTTTATTACTTTTATGAGTTACTTTCTAAAGGGGTCATAGCTGGCTTGGGAAGGAGGCCTGCCTCTGCCTTGCTGAGAGGCCTCGCTTTGCATGCTTCTGCCCCCCTATTTTGTGTTTTAAAATGTCATATTCCCCATCTCTGGTAGAAGTGGCTAATAAGTAAAGATCACCTTAGAAAAAAAGTCCATCTTCAATACATCTTTCTTGTTTGGGTCATTTTCTTCTCCTTATTTAATCTAGCATTTCTGTACCCTAAAATGAGTCTTTAGAAGTGAATACAGTATTGCTGCAAGGTGGTGCAGTAGCACTACATCTTGGGTTGCCTGAATTGATAGACAAAATTTATATTTTTTTAATTTATTTTTTGACCATAATGTTTAACTAAAAAATAAAAAAAGAAAATCAAAGGTAGATAAAGACTGCCTTTGCTTTTAAGGGAGGGAGAATAAGGATTTCCTCTTTAGTCTGATAAAGTTTTAAACTTAAAAAAGAAAATAATCTAGAGCAGTCTATACATATGATTTGTTGGCTCTGCCATGGAGATATATGTATGAAAGGGAGGATTCTGTTTTCTTTTTTTTCCTCTACTGACTTCTCCCCCTACCCAGTCATGTCCCATTCCCCCTCCCCTGAATCAGGATCACTAACTTTATTCAAAAAGGCACAATAACCTATTGTATGGTACAGTGTTCTGATTCTGTCTGTGGAGAGGAAAAAGAAAATAATTTTTATGGATTTCAGATGCATACTTTTGGAAGAAAACCTCTGGCATTTTCTTCACTCTAAAAATTCTTTCCCCATACTAGAGGGCCTATGCATTCTACAGAATCTTTGAAAGATTATAGTATATGAAATGTTTTCGTTGCCATTTAATACCACTATTGAATACTCTAAACATATGTTTATACTATGCCACATGCATTAATTTAGCAGTCATTGCATTGAAACCTAAATATTTGAAGCTATAATATCCTGGTCTTATTGTGGAATTGAAAAACATGCAAGAACACACATGCTAAAATTCTTGCCCATGCCTTTATAAATTTCAGTTGTTCACTCATAAATGATGCTTTTTTAAATAAAAAAATGTTTTAAAACAGCTATCCAGTTTTTGAATTGCCTTCCTTGCTGTGTTATTCATCTGTGAACCTAATCAGGTCAAGTTAACTTTGTCATTTCCCCTGCCATAAAGCTACCACAAAAGGAACACTTACAAGCGATTGAGGTCTAGATCATAAGAACCATAGAGCACTTTGCTTCTGAATAAAGAATGATGGTAATATTTCTACTAAGCTCCAAATACTTTAAATCACTAGTAAGTAGACACAGATACTTATTTTTACAGGTTTCTTTAATCAGAACCTCACAGTACTTTTTCATAGTGAGGTGTCTGGCCAGCCAGGAGAATGAACTTAGAAAAAATACTTTGAAAATATTAAAGATACTTACAATTTCTTATTATAAAGATTAATATAAAAGAAACACAGTAGGATTTAGTTATGAGTCAATTTAGAAGCACTCAGAATAACCACAATATTTGTGTTGACTTCTGCTTCATGAAAATTAAAGGAACAAAGTGTCCTTGACAAATGAAAGAAAGATGATGGAGGATATTTTGGGGACCTTTGGAAGTAAATACACTAGGAACAAAAGCTAACAAGACTATGGTCCTATTAGAGTAGAAATATGGCTATTTATTCAGCTCAACAGTTTAAGGGTTTAAAAGGTATGCTTTTATATGCAACTGAATTGAGGAAAAATGGTTTTAAAAATGAAACTTTAAAATAAAACTCCTTTCAGTGTCTGAAATGATTGACATTACTCATAACTTTGCTTTACAAATTAGAAGAGTGAAACAATACCTTGTATTTGGAAATGATAAATTTGCACAATTTCCTCTGTTGTTTTTGTTTTTAATTTTGTTTTGTAAACCAGTGTTATAAACAACTGAAAGTGATGTGTATTCTTTGATCTATTTGAAGGATATAGCACTTATCCTGCTGTTGACATAGTGAATGCCATCTTTTTATCAAAATGTAATTCTGCCAGAAGGATCAGAAATGCAATTATTAATTAAACTTTTTGTTCTCAGATGAGCTGACTTTGCATTTTGTTAAAGCCAATTTTCTTTCTGTGAATATTGACTGCTGGGCTAAGTAAAATCTGTGCAGTTTTTGTTTTGATGCATTTCATCTGTGTGAATACTGGAATTATAAATTTAAAACAGCATACCAGCAATATATGGGCTATGATGAGAAGTATTTCTCTGTTACTGAACTTTCAAATTCTGAGCTAAGCTGTAGATGAATTAATGATTGCCAATTTAATTTCTTTAAATCTTCCTATGACTGCAAAGAATAAAAATTACAGGCATTCTTTATAAATAAAAAATGGCCTAGATGGTAGTTCATAATGTGAAAAATATGGCATTCTTGTATCTGGAAAGTGGTCTAAATTCTACACAGATAATGAAAAATTCTAAATGAATTTTTTATGAATACCTGTTGGGTTAAAGAATTTTTATAGTGATGATGGAGTGCCATGAAGTTAATACTTGCAATCCAGATTGCTGTAGTTTACACTTTTCTCTGTTTCAGACCTGGTGTGCACTATTTGTACTAAGCACACCACAGAGTGAATTATCCAAAGTCCATTGATTTTAATGTGTTTTGGTTTGTAAACAAAATTATAGTAATTTCTTGCACATTTTTGAAAAATAATTGTATAAGGATTTATGTATCTGCTTCTGGATACAGTGTGTAAATAAAAATTTCATTCACAAAAAGGCTGGTAGAGTCTTCTATACATTAGAGACATTCTAAAACAGAAGAAAGCCCTGAGAGACACTGTAAAATTTGGGTATCTGACTTAAACAGTTAAATTTTAATGGTTACTATTTTAACTAATCTGTATTTTTTAACCCTTGCTAGTTGACTTTCAAAGTATTTTTGTATACCAATTATTTTAATTTATAGTTTACAAAAAAAAAGAAATTGCCAGGATATAACTGGAATATTATTTTTGAAAGGTATGCATAAATACTATATTAAGTTAACCTTTTGATCATTTTAGTTGGTTTTTTTCCATTAAAAATTTACAGAATTCATAACCAAAGTCTCCCTTTCATTCAGATGTACCTCAAAGGTAATATATTGCCTCTTGCCTTTCAAGCAACCAGATATTTTTTATGTAGCTCCAAAATAAAAATTTAGACATTGTATTGTTCTTCATATATTCACTTGATGCTGGGAAGTCGCACAAATAAAACAGAAGATCGAAGATAAACAGTGTGTTACAGAAGATATGCACAATTGTTCACATGTTTTCATGTAGTTCGGACTTGGATTCTCTACTAAAATTCAGGTGAGTGCCAGCACCTCCTTAGGTCTTGGTTTATAACCAGGTGTGATGGTGGTGGTGTTTGTTTGGTTTGAAGGTTTTTTTAAAAGCAAACAAACTAGAAGTCCAGCCTTGGTAGCAAATAATTAGTGCTCGTATTGTCCACAGTGATATGTACTTTTGTGTTTATTCTGTAACATAAGTCCTCAAACAGTAACCAGGAAGGATTCATAGCTTTTGCTGTTAAAGAGAAAAACACATTCTATTTCCTGCTGCTGGGGCTGGTATTGCTTTAGGCTCAGTGCATTGTGTGGTTGTTCCCCTGGGGGTTTTTCCCCTGGGGAATCTTGCAGGGGTTTTGTTAATAGGTCTGCATGATGTTCTTCTTTATGTTTATTCTATTCACCCCAGAAATTCCATGAAAAATAAACTTACCCTCAAATATTTCTGTGGTAAGCAGTGAAAGGTGAGTAAGAAGTAAATTTTCAGCCACCCGTAAAATTGGCATGATCCAAACAGAGCTGGATATTTTATGCCTACAGTACTATTTCTACCCCACATTCAATCTTCATAGTTGTGGCAGAAGAGAAGGAATGAGACACTGCCTGATGCTGAAATCTTGCTGCATATCTAATAATGCAACCCTGGGACCAAAGCAGGGCTTGGCAGCCAGGGCCTGAAATACATCACCTTCTGCAATTAAGACCTCAATACTTACAAAGCTGCAATATCTTGTGGAAGTCCTTGATACTTAGGAAAAAATATTCCAATATTCTGTTATTTTCCCCTAGCACGTGCAGTTTGCTTGCAATCCTTTTGTTTTCATTTGGTTTTGGTTTTTTGTTTTTCCTTTTCAAAGGCTAAGGTTCAGCCAATTTTGGCATCTTTTCCACCATAGTATGCACTTTGATTTCTTTTTTCTCATAAGGTAATAACTATTGGTTCCTCTCCATGCCATGTGAAGTAGGAATAGGATGTTTTAGGGAGTGGAGACCAATGGCTATTTCTTAGGCTTTGAGAAACAACTTGGGAATAGGAGTTGTTCTGCCTCAGGGCAGATTCTTAGTTCAGCTTCATAGAATGGCTTGGAGTTGGAAGGGACTTCAAAAGATTGTCTAGTTCAACACCCCTGCCACACCTTCCACTAGACCAGTTTGCTCAGAGCCCCATCCAACTTGGCCTTGAGCACTTTTAGGGGTAGGAGATCCACAATTTCTCTGAGAAACCTGTTTCAGTGCCTTGCCACCCTCAAAGGAAAAAAATTCTTCCTAATAGCTAATCTAAACCTACTTTCCTTCAGTTTGAAGCTATTCCTTTCCATCCTGACACTACACACCCTGGTAAAAAGTCTCCCACCTTTCTCTTAGGTTCCCTTCAGGTACCAGAAGGCCAAAATTAGGTCAGTTTTCTCCAGGCTGACCAATTCCAATTCTCTTATTCTTTCCTCATAGGAGAGATGCTGCAGCCCTTTGAAAAATAGATAGGGCATCTATTATCATGTGATCATTATATCTATTTTTTAATTGTGTAATTTCAGTTATATACCTTTCAACTAAGGAAGAAAGGAAAACAGCTTGAATTTCTTAAGCTGTTACTGGGTGCTTCTGTGTTTGACCACGCCACAGGAACCAAAGAGCTATCTGGGCTGAAGAGACTTTTGGCAGTGCTGCCTCCCAATAAAATACCTCCCTTCTTCTTCTGCCCCAGCTCTCTGCTTCCATCAGGAGACAGCAGCTGTCTTGTTCAGTTTCTGGTTGGAGGTTTTGTTTGTCAAAAGGTTTTCTGTGCCCACTAATACAAATGCCTGTTTCCCCTGAAAAGCATACTTTACTTTTTTCCAGAGTGCTTTTCTTCCTTGGCTGTCTGCCCTGTATCACTCCAAGAAGAAAATAGGTCTGTGAGCGTTCTAGCCTTCCTCAAACCTGATCTTTCTGAAGCAAAGCTCTTTCAAAAGTCCTGTTTTGAGCTAATGGAAAAGTTACCAGAACTGTTTTAGTCAAGCAGAATTTTCTGCCAGTCTGATGATGCTGAAATCTCTAAAAGTCTTAGTTTCAAGATTTCATTGTGCAACAAAGTCAAAGATACTCTGTAGTTCTGATGAGCATGAAGCTCAGAAATGTGATGTTCTGAGAAGCTCCTGTCTTTCTGGGCTATGGTGAAGGTAAGAGATAACAAAGCACAGGTCCATGGCAGACTTGTTCCTTTGTATCAATTTAAAGCTTTCTAACTTCCCCTTATGTTTTCTTTCTCTTTGCATATGTTTTCAGTTTCAGTGAATAAACCCAAATAAAAAAAATATAGAATGATGGAAATTGTTACTATTGCTGTATTTTCAGGGAGAATTTTTTTTCTGAATACAGGTTGTTACATAAGCTTCAATACTGACGTCGTTAACATCTTCATACCAGTTAACTGTTAGGATGTATTCATCAAAGAATTGTGCCCTCATGATGGTTAATGTAATACTGAAAGTGAAGATAACCTCACTGTCATCTTTTGGTACTTAATTTACTGTATATCCAAGTTTCTTTTGAAGATAATTTATTGCTTAGAAGGAAAGCCATAGCGTCTCATAATTAGATCATTACCTTTTCTCCAACAGTGGTATTTGGGAAAAAAAAAATTCCTTACATGTAAAAAAAAAAAATGGCACTGTCAAATCTTCAAATTAACATTGACCTCAATAAATTTTCAAGTTTAATTAATTTTAAATTGAATCCTAGAACAGTTTTCTGTGGATAGCCAAGAAGCAGAATCTTAGCCTGAAAGTAGTTTCAGAAACAGTAATTGCTATTGTAATGATTAAAGACTAATTGTCTCAACATCTGGTAATGTATGAATTTAATATATTATTCTAATATAATAAAAGGACTTCCAACTGTAATACATACAAGAAAGAACTACATATTACTTTCACTGATATTACCCTACTATACTGCTGAGATGATCTGGTAACTTCCTAAGATCAGCTAACCTCATTTGTTCAATGGCAAAACCACATCTGTCTCAAGAGAACGAAGCAATCCCTGCCTCAAGCCACCCCAAAATCCCAATTTATTTTATACATTACCACTGTGCACAATCCTATAAATGATTGTGAAAGAACAACAAAATAATAAACCCTAGAGATTTGTTCATATATAGGTAATCTAATTCAGTGGCATATATCACATACAAATAGGTCAGTGCTCAAGAGAAGTCTTAGGGTGTCGTTGTTAAATATACAAACGATGGTGCCACTTAAAAAAGAGATATATTGAAAATAGGAACAATTTTAAAGACCCCAAGAAAAGCCTACAACACACATAATTTTTTTTCAATATCTTTAGTGAATTAGTTTTTCCAAGTATCAGTTTCAATTTTATTCAACAGAGACTGATTTTTAGGTGTCGCGCCTCCTATGTAATACCCAAATTACTTGGTTAGTTATATGAATTTACTTATATCAGAATTAAACTTGTGATGGTACCTAAGAGGGATTTTTGTGGAGATAGAGGTAGACTTTTTTCCAGTATTGTCAGCTCTGCAGTTTCAGGAAAGTTAATGATATATTTTGCACAAGCTGAGATAGGGAACTGCTAAGTTTCATAAAGATTAGCTTTTCTTGAAATTTAGTTAATGTGTTCAGTCATTGGAAGGTTACTGTCCTTGTGAAATTGTCAATATTTTATAGTATAGAATATGTGATGTACAATGAAGGGAACAAAACAGTTATAAAAATAATAGCTTTGAGCTCCTAGAATAAAAATTGGAAGAAAAGTTTTTATAGTTTACTTTTAAAACAGAGATTGTAGGGTTATGTATTTTTGTTTTCTTTCATAAAATACAGGTTTTAAGGAAATCTACTTGAAGATTAACATTGTTTAAAATTTATGATTTTTTTTTTAAAAGGAAGAATTGTGCCTTACAATGCTGACACTTCTTCACATTCATACATGTCTATGTACCTTAGGGCGTACCAGTGTGCAGAGACAGCAGTTCTCTTCAGCTCAGTTCTCCTCCCCACAATTTACCAGCCTGATCACTTACAGCTCCATCTCTCCTGTAGCTTCTGTCTCTTGTTTTGGTGCCATTTCCCCCTTTCAGCATCTCTGCCATGCTCGCTGTGTGGGATATTCTGATTAAAACTTGCAGTGTCACTTAAAGATCACCTCTATCCCTTCGTATGGCAGAGAGGAGGGAGCACCACACAAACATCAGCATGTTGTCCATGCTGTCAGCTGCTCCAGGGTCTGTGCAGCCCTGGGAAGGGACTCCAGGAAAAGCTGCTGGCTTAAATCCTGGTCTGGCTCCAGCAATGTGGTAATGGCTGTTGCTTGACAGCCTGAAGGAAGTTAACCTTCGAACAGATTAACTATTAGCTTCTAGAATTCTCTGTAGAAAACTTTCACAATTAAGGCTTTTAGCAGTCTAAAACAAGCATTTTCAAGGGTTGTCATAGCACGAGTAAGAATAATATGTAAGAGAAGTGAACTTCCATGTAGCACCAGTGCTGCTAATCACAATTTACCTGCCCTGAGTTATGACCTGCAGCTACTCAGGGTCACCACAACCAGCCCACTGTGGATGTAACGTTCAGGTTGCTGGCCAAGGACAAAGGAATTATTTCAGGTGGCTTATGAACTGTGTGTGAACGGGGATCATTGATTCATTGCCTTTCCCAAAACAAGATCTAAGGGGGAAAAAGGAAAAGTAGGAGGAAGAGGTTCAAAAGAAAGGAGTATGTGCTTCATACAGCTGGTCTTGAGGTGTGAAGCTCCTTTTCATGGGCCTTTTTACATGCTAAGAATGTGCATGGGCAAGAACATGGTAAGTTCATATGTTAGAAATATTTGTGTTGTTTTCCTAAATGCAGTGATGGCACAGGATGGCTAGGAGGGCATCTGAAGGGCAGATTGTTTTTGCAAGGCAAGACTAAATCCCTGTAATTTAGTGTTAATCTTTGCCCAAGATGTCTCCAACTCCTCCAGCAGTGTTTCTTCTCTTTTTTACTTGCTTTTATTTACTTTTACTTCCTGTGCTGGTCATCTTTTCCAAAATTGGTTTGTAACTGGACAAACATAATGCTGAGCTGTGAGGGTTTGTAGTCTGACTCTGCACCTGTGCTTATGTTTTTGCACTGGATGAGAAACTGTAGATCTTGAAATATTGTCTAAGAATTCTTGTTTCTGTGTTTTGGGGTTAGAGAGAATTTTAAGGATGAGTACTTTCTTGATCATTGTGGAAAGTGTTGCCTTTATTTTTTTATTTTATTTTAAGGAAACGTTAAACAGAACAGTAAATAATTTGGCCTTTGCAAGGTAAAGAATTGTCCCCAACTGGAGCATCTAACAGATTTTTCATGAAGCTCTTCTGCACTTTTTTTAGTGCAAAGCCAGTGTTAAAATTAATTCAAGATCTGCTTCAGATTCATTCTAGCACTGAAAGCTTTGAAAAATATCATATCTGAGGGAGACTTTTTTTTGGACCAGCACAGAATCTGTGTAGTATAAATATTTCAGCAAACAAGAAGAGCAAGAGCAAATCTGAAATTACATTCTTCCTCCTGTGTTTGCCAAAGTATAAGCATATTTAACTGCACAGAAAATGATAGAAATCTCCGTGTATCAATTAGTATCAGAAGAAAATCTGATCTGCTTATCCTTAAAATTGATTTGAAACATAATGACATATTTATTTAATGTTGTATTTTAATTCTTACATTGGAGGTTGGTTTGTTTTAATTTGCTGAGGTGATGAAATAGATAAGGGGAAATGAAAAAAAATGGGAAGGAGGGGGATGAGGAAAATATCTTTCATCCTTCTATTTTTATATATAAGTAAAAAAGAGAAGAAATACTATTATAGGGGTTGGGGACGTCTTGAGTAAAGATTAACACTAAGGGATTTAGTATTTATTTTTTTTCAGTGTGTGTGTGGCTGAGTTTGGTCATGTTACCCCTGTACAGGGTCTGAGCTTCATAATTCAGCACCTGTATATATTTCTTAAAGCCATTTTGCAGCTTGCTTTGAGAGTTTCAGAGATTATGTTTTCAAAGACCTACCAGAAAACAGCTTTGTGGTTTTGATCATTTTCATTAAAGATTATATTGCTGTAGAAAAAAAACAGTGAAGCCTAATTTTTTTGTCCTGAATAGTCTTGGAAAAGATCAAATGCTCAGCTAATGAATGGATTAGTGCTTTTTCTCATTGCTTTGTAAATCTCAGATATTTCCCAATGGAAATATATAAATAGATTTTGATAACGAACAAAGGGAAGACATATTTTATTCCAAAAGTACTAATGCTGAAGGGCATGTCAAATACTGCAGGGTTTTTTGGGGGTTTTTTTGGTTTTTTTCTTGAGGAGAGAAATGAAAATCACCAAGGATTTTGACCAAAGATTTTTTTTAAGTGGTGTGAAGTAATTAAAAGTAGTAAGTCCTTAATGAGTGATGTACAAGTTCTAAAAGGGTATTAGAAAAATCTGAAGTACTGGGACGTATAAGAAAATCTGGAGCCTTATGCACACAGAACGATAAATGACTATGTATCACCTGTTCCATTGCAAGTTCAAGAAAAATGAAAATGTTCCATATTAGGAACTGAGCTAGTCAATACTGCAAGAAGAAAAATCATGTATCTTTTATATAGTAAAAGAAGTAATTTTTATTACCTTTTTTTTTTTTTTAATCTCAAGTTCTAATTTGAGAGGGTGGATACTGTGAAAATCTGGCAATTAACTGAAATTCTTGCCTTTCTCTAGGAATCTGTTGGGACCAAAAAAACGTATGGTTTTGCTAGAAGGTGATAGTCAGTGTTTGATTTTAAACACAAATTATTTTGAAGAGCTGTGGAATTTCAAAAGAAATTATGGATGAGGACAATTTTTTTCTCCTCAGAAGACCTTTTACAAGTTTCAAATCTTAGACTTATAAACATGCATTAAATAATCATGAGGCAGTTGGCATGCATCTTGGGAAGATGTCAGGAAGTAAAATATAGAATATAAAGAGGTGATATATTATTAAAATCTCATCTATCCTTAGTAGTAAGATAGTATGGTATTATATCCTCATATATTCTTAATAGTAATGCATGCTTTATTATGGAACTATATCTGAACAACTTTTGAGCCAAACTGAAGCTTGTCCATGCCTTACACAGATCCTACTTGAATTTCCTTTTCAAATCTACTACTTCTTTTCTTAGGCATGCAGTAATATTAATACAGAAAATATTTTATTACCTCGTAAAATACTTTGTTTTATTATACATCTCACAATTCTCTTAAATGCAGTTGTTTACTGGCCTAAAGCAGGAAAGTTTAGAAATTAGGACAGAAAAAGAGGCAAATTTTCTTCATGTTTGTGAACTACTGTACTGTTTTTCTCTCAGCTTTCATGAAAGATTACAACAAACAGTGGGTCTGTGTTGTCTAGAAGAGAGTTTAATATAGGTACCAACAGACACAAATGTCTTTCATTTTTTAAAATTTGGATGCAGCACTGTTGACTTCTACAGCTTGTCCTTCTGAGGTGGTACAAGAAGAGAAAAACTGTTATGAACTTTACTACTTCTGAGCAAGAAGATGGTTCTATGGTACAATCAAGGATCTACCAGGAGAAAGGGGAGAGGAGAACCTCTTCTTGATAGGATCATAATTTGCCTAAGCTTATCTGTAGAAAACAAACCAAGCCAAACTCAACAGCCCTCAAAGTGACAAGGTTTCACATTTTTCTTCCTATTTTGTATGCGGTTATATGTCTGTTTTTAAAACTTGATGCTAATTTTGGCTGAGCTGACACATATGTGACCCTGCACCAGTTGTTTAATTTCCCTGAGCCTCAGTAAGCTTGGCAGAACAGACAGACAAGAACATAAAACCACTGGATAACACAGATGGAAAAGGAAAATAAATTTTACACAAAGCACTATGGTTTGAGATGAGTAATTTGAGGGGAGGATGTGAAGCAAACAATGGACTGGATGAGACTCCAAAGAGATCACCTAAATTATCCAGGTGCACGAATACCTTGAAATTCATGCAATATTCATGCACATATAAAAAAAATAGCTTAAAAGTAAAATAAAATACATTTCTGCATTGTGTGTACCTTGTGGGGGTTTCTTTGGGGTTTTTTGGGGGGAGTGTTTTTTTTACTTTTTATGGGTTTGTCTGGGTTTGGGTTTGGTTTTTTGGGGAATGATTTGGATGTTTTTTTTTTTTTTTGTTTTTTTTTTTTTTTTTTTTTTTTTTTTTTTTTTTTTGTTTGGTTTTGGGGTTTTTTTTTGTTTGTTTTGCGTTTTTTAAATTTGGTTTGGTTTTTTCCTAAGCTGCAAATGATTTCTCTTGTGTTAAGTAGACTCAGGGCAAGAAACTGCATCTGGAGAAGGAAGCAGGGTAGCTTACTACTAAAGTTTTGGCTAAATGGTATGGAATGCATATTGCTTAAAAGATGACTCCTAGGACTCTGGAACCAGCAAACTCCTTTTGGTTTTCCCTGTAAACTAAATTACTGAATAAGTATCTTCCGAACCTGCAATTCTTATTATGACTTAAGAAAAAAAAGTATTAATGACTGGTGACTGAGGCCTACTCTTATTTTTTTTTTTTCTGCATTCTATAAGCACAATTTTAAAAAAATTGAGCCAGAAATATAGACATGTAGTTCCATTTGATCTTTCTGGCTAGAAAATGAGGAACAATTTTGTAATGACAAATGTTCATATGACAAACTACAAATTGCTTTAAAGTCAGTGTAAGCTGACAAACATTGATGGGGCACTGCAGAGTTCAGAGGCTGTTGTTAGTCGGGATTTTGGAGGCAATTACATTTCTGTGGGTGTCAATAGTAACTCACCTCTGTTCTATTCAAGGGAGAAATTTGTTCAGCCACAGGCACCAAACTGTAATGGATACAATTCTAGGAAATTATTCAAGCCAAATGTTTGTGCCAAATTAACAGAAGTGCTAATTTGTCAGACACTATGAGAATCTACTTATGTCAGTGTAGTGAGGGTTTTTTTAAAAATAATATTCCAATGCCAATAGATATTGACTTATTCTAGGGGACCTGAATTTGCTAAGAACTTCAAATATTAAATTACCCTTTTCTTTATATTGCTAGTCTAACTTAGTGTCTCTTAGGTTCTGTCAACTGTGATTTTTCTAAGTACATTGATAATTATTTTAGTGATGTTGTGGCGCTGAAAAGAAAAGTAATAAACAATGTGCTTATTTGTATATTTTAAAGTATGAAATTTATGTCTATCATTTTAGCATTTCCAGATTGCTGAACAGAGGAAATTAAAAGTGGTCAAACCCCATGAAAGTATGAGACAGCCTTGTCCCTAATTAAGGCTTTCAAAGTTTCTGATGGTACAGTCAGTAAAAGAGAAATAGTTTAGAAATTCGTAGCTGCATTCATTACTTCACCAAGTCATAACTTTTGTATGTTCTTGGAAAGCAATATGGAGAAATTCATGCTCTGTTTACATTGAAATCAAAACCATGTTGCCTTCAGAGGTGTTAGAATATCACTGAGAATTTTTTTTTCAAATTTCACAGTACAGCCTATTTTATTTTTTATGTGATTTAGCAGCTGGAATATGTCCTCAAAGCGGCAGTATCTATGGGCAGGTACTTAGAAAGATCGTCAGATCACTATTGATCAGTAGATACATGGAATCATCCTTTGAATTTGAAACGAAACTATTCATACAGAACAGCCTCCAATGGATGTCAGTAATTTATGTGTCTGTGGAGTGCTCCATATGGCCTTTGTAGTGTACAAAGAGAAATCTCTGTTCAACAGCATGCCATTGCTTTATTTATATATATAGATATTTATTTTATTAAAGAAACACAATCAAAAATGGTTCTTTGATGAAAATAATTCGAGAGTTCTTGCAATCCTGGGAGAAGTTACACACCAGTGGTCCTGCTTTGTGAAGCCGTCCAACAGTTGGCCAAGTACTGATTCCACAGGTTAGGATGTTAAAGATAATATATTTTAAAAGCAAAACATTTCCCTCAACCTTGGCTGCTCTTTGGAGGAAGTTAGGGACATACTTAAATTTTAAAAGTAAGCTAACCATTAACAGCTGCTGGCTGAGGAGTCTGGGTTTTGCTACTGACATTTGGATTTGGTGTAGCTGCTATCCAAGGGGTATCTCTGAATTCCCAAGATGGAAGTTGAGCAGGTTTCTCCAGCAAGGCAAAGGTGCTGTGGGGTGTGCATCTCATTCATTCACCTCTGGACAAAAGAGGTGACCTAAAGACTTGAGGCTGGTCACTATGGATACTAATTGTCTGGGGAAGGAATATTTGTATAACCATAATTTCACTATAATAAAGAATTTATCAGATAACCACTTCCATTTTAGTAATACTCTTAAAATGTTAGCAATTAAAAAATCTTGATATAATAAGCTTTTCCAAATATTGTAGAGCCTGACTGCAGTGTTCAATTACCAATTAGTAGAAAGGGCAAAACAAGAGTATCCAGCTAAATATATTAAGGAAGATCACATGATCATAGAATAGTTTGGGTTGGAATGCGCCTTTAAAGACCATCTAGTCCAACTCCCCTGCAATGACCAGGAACATTTTTAACTAGATTAGGTTTCTCAGAACCTTTTCCAACCTGACCTTGACTGTTTCAAAGGATGAGGAATTCTCTCCTGAAAACCTGCTCCAGTGTTTCACTTACCCTCAGTGTAAAAAAAATATCTTCATCGTATCTAATCTAAACTGACATTCCTTCCATTTAAAACCATTACCCTGTGTGCCACCACAAGAGGCCCTGCTAAAAGGTTTGTCTTTCTAATACTTCCCCTTTAGGTACTGGAAGGTGCTGTAAGGTCTTCTCAAAGCCTTCTCTTCTCTGGGCTGAACAACCCCAGCTCTTTAAGCCTGTCTTCACAGGAGAGGTGTTGCAGCCCTCTGATGAATTTTGTGGACTCCTCTGAACCCACTGTCTTTGTCGTGCTGACAGCGCCACGATAGATGTTTTTACTAGTGTGATCAGATTTTGTTGATATATGCTCAGTAGATTGCCATGTGTTACGTCTCCTTGTGAGCACTGCCTTCCCCATTTGAGTTATTCATTTTGTAGCTTTCAAATGAGCAGTGTCAGGCGTGCTCACTTCTTTACATTGGCTGAGTTGTGAGTTTTCAGAAGGATTAATACATACTCCTTCAGCTTTCACGCCTTTGTGCTGTTCCGAGACTCATAAAGCAAGAGGGATTGATAGGTTCAGCATTTTACTCATGTAACATGGAGAAATCATTTAGAAAAGTGATTTATGGTGTTGCAGTGATATGGTTCATAAAGGATAATGCCTTTCTACTTTAAATTCACATTCTATTACATAGGAAAGGCTTTGGCATTTGAAAGAAAAGTCAGCTGTGGTATCATCAATTTATAACAGAGTCTTTGAATGTGAAATAGAGGGAAACACTCCATCAAACACTTTATTCCTGGTAATGTTAGCTTCCCTGATAGTTAATTAGTCATGGAGGGTGCCATTTGACAATTAGCTGTAGATTTCTGATTGTGATGAAGAATGGTTGGAAGGAAAATGAGAGAGACAGTAACCTATACAGCATTTCTGTATGTGTAGAAGAGGTAATTTATTCAAGGACAAGCCTTTAATTCTTCTGTCTTTGACATGTTAAGATGACACAAAATGGGAAGGTTGGACAGGCTTACCTAGCTTATTCCCACTTCAATATTCAGCAGCAATAATGAGATTAGAATATATTTTCTTGTTATCAGCTGACCTGATACTATTCAATACACAGTGGAATGAGAGCTATTATAGTGGTCCCCAGATATTTGAGTCCATTCTCATTCCCCTTTTATATTCCTCATTTTTTTTATTACTAGTTCTGATTTAAATCACAGCTCAGTTCTTTCCTCTCAGTTTAAAACCAGATCCTACCCATCAGCTTGGCTGTTTGTTGATTTTGGGAGCTACTCTGCCTGTGGCCACTGCTCCTTGCCTAGTGATCACAGGAAGCAAGCAAGAACCTGCTGATGCAGCAATAACACAAGTAGTGCTCTCTGGGGAATTTTTTTTTTCCTTTTGAAAGTACACAAACATGACTGAAAAAGCATAGTTTTGGTGCTGCACTGGCATGGGCTGTGGAAGGAAGAGAAGTATAATCAGGCAGGAAGTTGGTGGAAATGACAGCAAAGAGGGATTTGTAGAATTTTTAATGACATATGTCAGTTCTTCATACCCTGTGCTCAGAAGCAGAGTAGCAGGCTTAGGGGACACACCTAAATCATTGTAAAGGGTAATTGGGACCAGTTCCTGCATAAAGAGGCTGAACAAGACAACACCTTTCTTTCTACGTAGAAGGAAAAATCAGAATAAACCTTCCCTTATATCAAAGAGAAGATTAACTCTGCCTTCTTTATCTTTCTTCCCTTAATAATTAACTTCTCTGAATGCTATAGGGTGAAGTATGGCATTATTCTGATTATTTATTGGCATCATATGGAAAAGGTTTGTCAAAGACACAGCATAAACTTCTGTGTATTCTTAAATTTTCCCCATAAATTTTAGTGAAAAGTATGACTACATGCAAATATCAAAATCTTGAAGAAACAAATAGAAAGAAAGGAGGAGCTTTGGTACAGTCTTTTAAGGAGGGGTATGAAGTTAGGACAGTAGCTGTTTGACAGGATGGGGTTCAAATCAGGAAAGGGGCATAGAAGGGTTTGGTAACTCCTATATTTGCTTAGAAGAATTGATTCTCTCTTAAGAAGTATAATTTTTACTCTTTGGATCACTTTTTCCAGATGTTTTCACAAGCGGACCTTTAGGTAACCCTGAATTTATGTGGTTTGCTCTATTACTCTCAAGTTCTTAACAAAAACATCAAGTTACATAGGATCTTAGCAATGACCTTGTTGGTAGCCTGCAGTGATTGTATATATAAAATCTTCAAATCTAGACTGCTTCATATTTATTCATTATAATTCATAACTGCACTCCCCGGAGACTGTGGTTAGTGTTTCTTAGGGGCCTTATATAGGCTTTATTCACAGGGAGTATGGAAAGGGAAGAGAACTGCAAAACTAGAGGAAGTTACTATGAATTACTTTAGCTTTGTTGCTGCTATGTTTTTTTCTAAGCAAAGAAGATAAATTCTAAGAAAGAAGAATGTTTCAGTTCCATCTCTTTTGAATATTGCTTCCATAGTTGCATTTTTACCTCTTTCTTCCCTTTACCTCTTCTTACCTGTCCCTTCAACAGCAAGTGATGTCATAAACCTGTCTCCTGTTATTGGTGACATGAGAACAGAGAATGTCTTTATGTGACAGGAGTCTTGGTAGTTATAGCAAAACACTTTATCTTCTCAATAAAAAAGATACCTTTTTTATGCTTTATCTTTCTGTTAGTAACTGCAGTGATAT
Organism: Geospiza fortis; assembly: GCF_000277835.1. Taxonomy (NCBI): domain Eukaryota; kingdom Metazoa; phylum Chordata; class Aves; order Passeriformes; family Thraupidae; genus Geospiza; species Geospiza fortis. The sequence continues at coordinate 159,117 of NW_005054350.1, read as the reverse complement.
TCAGTACTCTGCAAAATTACTTATGTCTTTCAGTTACTTTCAGAGTTGCCTCAAACCTGTGGTATCCAGATTTTGGGGTCTCTCAGGCCTTGTCTGTGCTTCTAGGGGCAGGATGTACCACAGCTATGAATTTCCTCAAAAATAATCAGAGCTGTGAAATGATCTAAATGGGTAAGAATTTGCAGCATTGAGATCAAATTTGTAATTCGCTTTTGGATGAAAATGTTGTTGTTCTGTTTGGGTCCCTGGGATGCAAAGGTCAGAGGAGATGAAGGCTCTGGGAGATGAAGGCAGTGCTCTGCCATTCCTGTGCCTGTGAGCTTGAAAACCAAATCTCCTTTGAGAACCAGCTGTAATTAACACTCAGTTTTCTGGGTAATGGAGGATTTTGGTGCCCAAGAGAAAAGCACAGATAATACAAACCTATGTAAATGAAGTCTAGAAATACAGGATCTGTGCAAAGCACACGCATCCCACTGCCATGTAGATAAAATGCTACTGCTTTCAGTTCTGAGATGATTTGTGTTAAATTTAACCAGAATCACTGAGAAAGTCTACTTCTAGACATATAAACATGGGCAGGTTTCCACTGCAGCCAGGTGGATCAGAGAGGCATTCTAAGCTTTTTAAAACATGTGATATGATGGCATTACAGGATGCTAGCAAAAATCTTGTAAGTGTCCAGAGTCCTCAAATCCCATATGGAAGAAGACACATCCAAGGAAACCAAATAGGTAGAAGTAGCCTTGTATCTTCTGAATTAAAGAGAAAATAATGAAATTTCATTGTAAACATGGCCTTGTAATTGAAAGCAGGATCTTGTCCAGAGGGTTTAAGGAAGTAAAACCACTTGAAAGCTCCAGTCCCATGCTTTAGGACACTTTTTGAGTCTTAAACTGATGAGCAAAATGTCCATGCATGAAAATTAACAACTAAGTGCTCAGCAAAATTCAAATGAAACCTCATAATCTTTCATTCAAAAAATGGTGCTGAACAGGGCAATACTCAGGTGTCCTCCAAGCAGAAATTCAATTTCAAGTGCCTTCTTTTTGATCCCACTGTGTTATGGATTACTGAGCCTAAATCTTGAATTACAAAAATAAATCACCTATTAATTACTTCTGTGAAGCATGTTACATTAAATCATGGAGCCTTAAGACAAGAAATACTTATGCATCTGGTGAGAAGGCCTAGAGAGAATAGTTTTCAGTAATAGCCATTTTTCTGAATTCATGAGCACTTGGTAGAAAAACCTGAAGTTTATTTTTTTAATTTAAAATATATCTAAGGCAAAAACACTGCTAACTTTTTGGTGTGTACTTAGCTAAAGGTTATTTTACTAAAAAAATATTTTTATCCTCTGTTTTTTTTCCTCTCCTGCAATAATTCTTTGGAAACCTTATTTATAGAAGGAAATATACACTTCAGAAAATGATATGCCTAAAACCCAGTCAGTGGAATTTCATAATGGTGCCCCACATGGATATTGCCATACTAGTCCTTTTATATTTGCATGGAGACTTCAACTCAAACTCAACTACCCCTCTTAACTTAAATTTTACTCTTATAAATAAGTCTTTTGAAGATCAGCCTCTCTGAAAAATTAGCTGTTATATTTTTCAGCATATGTCTTAATATAATTTTTGCTGACATAAATTTGCAGAAAGGATGTTACCTCAGCAGAGGGGCAGAAAACAGATGGTACAAGAGTTCTTGCTATATTTTCAGGAATTTTGAATCTGGCATGTAGTTTTATCTGAAAAACAGTGTGGCAGAGGGGAAGAAATTCAGAACATAAAAATATTTTATATCATTTTTCTCCAAATGAAATTTTTCAGTCTTACTTTGAAACTTAATTTGATACTATTTTAAAAATAGGGTGAATGGCACATTCGATGAAATGTTTAGGAAAGTATTATTTTTTTCCATCATTCTGAAGTAATAAGGATGAACAGATGCTTTGGATTGATATGAAATGAAATGGAGTCATCAATAGTATTCATTATTGATCAATAATGATTACTCTCACTGTACAAGTAATTGATATTTTCAGAAAACTTCTGGCTAAGTTGTTTGGTAATAAAGGGCAGAATCTGGAGACAGAGGTAACTTCCTTTGCTACCTCTTCTTCTAATTTGTTTGGATAACTCCTCCAGAATTACTGAGTTTTGTTTTGAAGATTATTAGCACAGAAGAACTATAACTGATGCAGCTATGTCTCTCATATCAACTGCTTTTTGTCATGGATCTTTATAAATACTTCATTGCTCTATGCCTTTACAGGATCTACCTTGTATTTAATGCTTTTCATAATAATTGCTGTATCTACTAATTAAGGATTGTAGAGCTTCCAAAACTGTTATCATGGATAACCTATCTCTCTTTTAATATTCATATATACAGAGTAGGTTTTCTGTGGTTCTTCACAGAGTATTTTGAATACTTGATATTTAGAACATATCCTACCTCATTTCAACAATTGGTTCTCTATTTTTCCAGTTCAAAAGAAAGTTTTAGAATCCTCTAGGATTCAGGGGCTCATTTATCTACATGGTTCACTGCTATACCTATTCTCATACTTCTATTTATAATGCAATAAAGTCAGTCACTGTCACTGAAAATGCAGTGATAGAGTAGTAATGGACCACTAATTCTGCAGCTTTCATGCCATTAAACTGTGTGTAACTGAGCAGTGCAGAGAGTTAGGGGTGGAGTAGTACCTGGCACATATTCAGGAAAATGCATTTCCTTTTTCAAAGTGAAATGCTGGATGGTTTCACTCATATTATTGCTGAGGGGACCCGCCTAGCTGATGGGAGCTCTGCAAGCCCTGCACCATCAGGGGAAGAGCTGGGGTGTGGAGGAAGTTGGTTTGGAGATTTGTCAATGCCTTGATCTAAATACCCTATGAAATAATTGTCACAGTACTTGATTAAGAAACAATGGTACCACTTTACATTTTCCACCAAATGTCTCAAACCCTTTGCAAATACCATTAGACTCAAATGTTCAGTAATAAGAATAAATAGCATTTAATAAAAGTGGAATATGCAAGGAAAAAGTACTCCTATTTTCTATTATTAAGTCACTTTCTGGATTTCTCACTAAAGTTGTGATAGCATTTTTGCATAGATTTTAACCAAGTAAATGGCTCAAGAGAGCCCTGGTTAATATTATATAGGAAATTTACTGCAAAACTGGGAACCAAACCCAAATCAGAGGTGATCACACTTTTGACTACCAGGGAGATGATAAGAGCTTGCAGAAAGCTTCACTGCTTCAGCTATGTGTAGTTTTGTAGAATGGATAGTGTGGCATCATATGAATGATTAGTGTGGGTCTCGTCATTCTCGGATGATTCATTCCCTCACACAGCTGGGGAATTGGACAGTCCAGCAGCTCCTGCCCTGGGACAGCCTGTGCCAATGCAATCATATGCTCTCACCAGTCACAGGCAGGGGAAGAGCCATAATTGCCCCTTTTTTCATTTGGGCATGTCATTCTGGTCTCAGAGGGATCGATGGGACAAAGTCCATCTGACAGCTGCTTATTGGTCATGTCCTTTGGGGGTCTGTTCTGAGGCTGCTTCTGTGTAATATGGTCTTAATGAACTGAATGATGAGGCAGACAAGATATTTACTGTGCTTTCAGCAGATGAGAGTGGGCAGGCCTGCTCTTCAGAAAGATCTTTGTGGCCTGGAAAAATGCAGGTACTGCGAGAAAGTCAAACCTGACCAGGTACAGTCCTGCATGTGAGATGGAATAATCCTGTGCACAGACACAGTGTGCAGATGACTAGCTGGGATGCAGCTTCAGAGCAATGGCCCTGGGAATCGTGGTGAACAACAAACTGACCATCAGTCAGCAGTATTTCTTTATACTGAAGAAGGCCGGTTGCACCCTGGGCTGTATTAGCATGACTGTAGCCAGCAAACAAAGGGAGGTGTCTCTTCCGCTCTGTAGAGTGAAATCAATTCTGAAGTACTGCATCCCATTTTGGACTCAGCAGTGAGGTGCTCAAGGGTCTGGAGCACAAGGTGTATGAGGAAAAGATGAGAGGATTGGGCTTGAACAAATCCAGTTTTAGCTGAAAGCTCTGAGAAGAAAACACTGAGACACAATACTGCTATTGCTGTCCAGAGCTGCCAAGTGGGAGAGTGTGTAGAAGATGGAGTCAGACTCCTCTTGGAGACACATGGTTTTGAGATGAGAGACGTGAGTTGGCAGGTGAGAATTTTCTTCTAGACGTGATGATTGTCATATATAATTCTATGTAAGAAATAGATATTTATTTTTAATCTTGAGAATGGTCAGACACTGGAAAAAGTTGCTCAAAGCCTCTTTGGGAGTTCCATTATTTCAGAGATTGATTCAGCTAGACAAGAACATGAGCAACCTACTTGAAGCAGACCTTTTTAGAGCAAGAAGCTATACTAGATGACTTTGAGAGGTTCCTTCCAGCCTGAATGATTCTGTGAATCTTTCAGGTTTGTGTAATCTGATGTCTGATGAACACCACTGTACCAGTACAAGGTTTGCCACAGTGTGTAGGAAGCCGCTTATCCCATAAGTTATTGGTTTGAACCTTAAAAATGAGAGTTATATGGTAACTGAGCAATTATGATCACAGTGTACAGCTCTATTTCTGTGAGGCTGTCAGACTTTCTGTGGTTATTTTAAATTGCAGTCCATTGAAAAAAAAATTGAAAAAACAAATTATTGATTGTACTGTAGAGCTGACTGATGGCAGATGACACCAATCCCATTTACTTTCCTCCCTCCCTCCCTGATGTCATTTGGACTATATCAGTTTTCATTACAGGAGTTCCTATTTTTACAGCAATGACGACTTTCCTGCAAGGTTTCTCATGCTCGTTTGATTCTGTCCTCTTGAACTGATGAAATGACCTCAGTGCCCCAAAGCACATCATTCTTCTGTTCACATCAGTGGATTTTCTTCCTGTCTCCACCCATTCATGGTTTTGTGGCTGTCTTCTATAAATGACTGGCTTTGTGGTACTCACTCCAGGATGCTGCAGCTTCCCAGCTTCATTTGTCATTTGCGTTCAAGATATATAAAGCAGGCTGCACTTCAAATCTTACAGTTTAACACTTGTACCTGCCACTTCCTAGTTCTCTGACTGTGAATCACATGTATTGAAAATAAATCCTTGCACATTTGGGTTCCTTCATTGTTTCAAAAATGTTTGATCTGTGTTATCACAGCAGACACAGCTCTGCCTTTACGAGACAGGAAGCAAGAAATATTAAACAAATGAGAGGGACAAAAGTAGCAGCTCCACTGAGGCAGCAGGGCACTTTGCAGCAGAAGTGACAAGATGGACTAACAGGCTCAGTATATTCATCAAATAGCTGATAGGTTAATGCCCAACTCCCCAGTGCATGAGAGATGTGTTTGTAAGAACTGGTGCAATACATTCACGTGTATCTAAGTCCAAACAGAACACTCCTCTGTGAAAACATGTTCAGACTGTTCTCATGCCACAGAGAATGAGAGGCTGAAAGCAATCAGTGGGAATGTAGTCTTTTGAATGTTTCGCACTTTATTTTTGACTTCCCTGTAGCTGGCAAAATTAAAATTTCTTCTTAAGCTACATTTAAAATTGTCACAGTAAAATAAAGCCAGGCTCAGGTCTAGTTAGGTGTTCTTGGACTACTGCTGTGGGTTGGTCTAGGCAGGGAGAACAATGTTTTACATTGTGGTTGGTAAATGGTGCACTGATGTGTAACAACATGATAGCTTGGGGGTAGATAACCTTAGGAGTGGCTAGAAGAAAATAGCTCTAGAGCTAGAGTCATATTTATTGTGGTGACACACTTTTTAAGTACAACCTATATTTTCACCCAATAAGGGTAGTAAATGAATGTAGGAAACCTGCAAATTTGTTCAGTGTGGAAATACAGCACCAGGACTGTGTATAGGATTAGGAGAAGGGTGTGTCCTTTCTTTGTTCTATTATGCAAACCAGACAATACATTCAGTAATTCAATCTAATCAGACTTTCACAATCAGGTGCTGGCATAGAACTATAGCAAATATTTCCTGAATCCTTAGCCAGCCGCATTTACAGCAATTGGGAAAAAATATGACATGGTAACCCCTTCATTGCCTGTGTCCATCACATAGGAAGCAGCAGTCCTATGGACTCTGTTTCGATAGGCCATAGCTACTTACCATGGCAGAAGAGAAATTGCTGCTTATATTTTCACTTCTGTCAAGGTTTGTCCACAGCCTCCCAGGTCTGTTCCCACACTGCAGCCTGGTGAGATGCACCCTAGGTCACCATCAGAGCCCTCTGAATGTTCCTTTTTAAGGTTCATTGACAATGGATCTTCCTCTGGGAACCATGAGGATGTTTATTAGGCATTTGCAGGTACCTGATCTGTCTTCTTGTCAGCTGCAAATCAGTCTTCCAAATCACAAGCAAATCAAGGCTTTTAACAAATGTATTCAAAAATTAACTGAAGATTAATGTGAGTTTTCTACAACTGCTAGAAAGAAATATCATCCAATAATCTAATATCACAGCTTTGCAGAACAGGCTGTTAAAATGCCATGGCATAGGCAGAGACTAATTAACTAATAAATGAACAAAACCACTTGCAATGTAGAAAGTTCTACTAACGTTAAAAATACTCTCAAAATGTAACTAACTGTGAAGTGTAACAGCTTTGATTGGTTCACTTTTTAAGTGATTAAAAACAGCATTCAGGAACACATTCTTGTCCCAGTGAATGACAGACATTACAGTATCTGTGCAAGGAATGATGAGAACAGCAAAATGGTCCATGTGCCAGAGCCTTTAAACAGTAGAGATCAAAAATTTTCATGACTATTACATGAAAAAAATCCACTTCAGAAATTAAGTTCTGGACGCAGCTAGGTATGCATGCCATCTTAAAATGTATTCTATTTCCTAGGAGGGTCTTTCCTACCCTCAAATCACTCAGAGATGTAAATTTACTACCATTCCCTAGTACTGCCTTTCTATTCCTGAGAGATTCCCAGTCCCAGCTGCTTCCCTCAACACTTTGATGACTGAAGCCAGTTAAAAGGGATAAACAATATTCATGACCCTCTGCAAGTAAAAAGATCTCAGGTTTCTGACATGAAATCTAAAATTTTTGCAGGAAAATGTGTGTGGGTGTGCAGCCTAGAGATTAAATGAAATAATTCTTGCCAGCTTCTGTTGAGCAAATTAAAGTAATAAATACATTTAATTAAATGAATATGTTCAAGCATATTAATTGCTTACAGAAACTGTAATGAAAAAAGCAGGTTAAATCCATTATTGGAAATACTTCTATATTTTCTTGTTACTCTCTGTGAAAAGCTAGCAACAATAAGGACCAAAAAAGGATTTAAGATGCTACTTCCAGTCCTTGACTGCTGGGAAAAGTTCTCCATTAACTTCAAGAGCATTTAATCAGAGAGCAATTTATGCTTTTTTTATCCTCAGTTGCAATTTTTCTAAATTTTCAGTTTCAACATGTCTCTTTCTGGGTGAACATGTCTTCTGTTTGCATCAGTTTGTCCACAGCACTAAAGCTGTGGGAGCCCCTGCTGCTGAGATGCAGCCTGAACTGGTGGCTGAGGACATTGTTTCACACTTGAGAACACTCTTTATATAACTGTGCCTCGCTGCCTCTGGCAGGGTAGAGCCACAAGGAATAAAACTGTTCACATATCACAAGTGGTTTTTATTCCCTTAAATCTCCAGATGTGATGGTCTAATAAGATACCTGAATTTGAGGCACATTTAGCAAGTAGGAGGAGGATGAAAGTTGCACTGGAATAGGTATAATTTAGGTGTAGTATCCTGAAGCTGTCAGACAGCCAAAGCAAGAGTTCTTTGATTCAAAAATCAAGCAGCACTCCTTGCAAGACCATCATGTGTGAGCAGCAGTTCAAGTGAAAGAGGCTGCCTTCTAGGTAAGAGGTACTGATCTTCTTGTGGAATCTGTGTTTTCTGCAAGGTCTGGCAGCTATTACTGCTACAAGTTTTCCAATTGCTTTGTTTTCTCTTCATTTCTGTTAGGGTCTTTAGGTTTCACACATGTGATCTTCCCCTCTTTAATTCTTTTTCATCTTTTATTTTGAAAATCCAAAATGCTCCCTAATTATTTAATGAGGTTTACATTAATAATTTCAATTGCAAACTTCTCACGATATGTCTTAATTTTTTTTTTTTTTGTTCTGGCAGACAGTCAAGGATTGTGCTCCCCAGTCATTAAGACTGACTACCAAACCTGGTTCTAATCAGAAGGATCTAAAAGTACTTCAGAGACTGGGGCTACACAGACATATTGACTCCTTGTTTTTATGAGAATGAATTAGGTTTCAGAATCTGGAGGGGTCTGTAGTGCACAGGCATGACTGGGGGAATGTGTATGAACCCAAATGTGGCCACTTATACCACACTGCTCACAACTGAGGTCCCAGTCAAGATTGTCTTGGGCTGGTTTTGTTTGAGGTTTTTTTGGGTGGGGTGGGGTGGGTGCATTTCTGTTTGGTTGGCTGGTTTTTTAGGTTTGGTGGTTTTGGGGTCTTTTTAATAGAACTTTCTCTTTCAGGTTAACTGATTTCGTTTTCTCAAGGTATATTTCTCTTATTTTTCTCTAAGGCAGCTCTGAATGACTCATGTGGGTTGGATCAGGATGACCCTGTGGTTTGTAAGTATTTTCAGTGATCTGGCTGCACCTGTGACAGAGTTTATTGGTGGAGATCCAGCAGATAAATTCTGTCCGGATTTTAGTTTAAAAAGCAGAAAGAAATTAATGAGTCCTGCTGCTTTCACCCTGTTTTAGAGATAAAAAGTTTTAACAAACTGGATGAAGTCCATATTACTATTTTGCTTAGCACAGCCAGAACTGTATGTGTTACTAACCAGGTAAGGACAATTATCCTTGTTGCTGTGTCACTTGCATACCACTCTTATACATATATCCAGCCCTGGAAGAAATAATCAAATAAATACATATAAATATCCATCCTGGAAACAAAATTGTGCAACTTGCTATTTAATTTAATAGACCTGTATAATAAATTGTTTGCATCTGGGATAAAAGAGCTCTGGTTTACTTTACTTTTAGTTGAATTAAAGAAATATCACTTATGCTTTTATTTCACCCTGCAAACTTAAAAAACAAATCAAAGAATGAACAGAATATTGAATAAATTGAAACTTAACTATTTGAAATGGAACTGAGATGTAAGTGGGAAAAACTGGTAAGGTAACTGCTAAGGCAAGCAGCCTGAAGAGATGGTGTATTGCATCCTTCTTTAGTAGCCTTATGTAGATATTTACAAACAGAAATGGGATAAAGGGATCTGTTTGGAATTCCACTTGTTTATGACCCAGAGCAAAAGAAATGGTGGTTACAGTCAGGCCTACTACATTTGGAGAGTTTGTTCTCTCTTTCAGTTTTGCAGTTGTCCACATCAACTTCTCAAAAGTGCTACAGAAGTGTGCAGAGCATACATTTTATCCATGGAAATGTATTGGAATGAGAAAAAAGGATGATCCAAATTTCTGGATTTCCTCATGTGTGGATGTATACAACTACATTATTCTGTTGATGCTTAGTATGTATTTTCACTGTTCCCAATGCAGATTATACTGAGGAGGTGCCAACATTATCAATGGTGATGTTACCAGTACTACTCAACACAGCATAGCAAACCCCAAATGCCTTTGCTTCTGTGCAGCATATCTTTCTTCCCTTTTCTTCACCATCAATTGCTGCTGGAGTAGCAGCTTGGAGGAGGGAATTGTGTTTGTCCTCTCCTTGGTTATCCCACTCCTACACCTTCCTAAGAAAATCCTGGAGCAGAGTAGAGCAGAACTACAACACATATGGGGCTATTGGGCGCCTCCCAAATCCTGTGGTGGGACTGGGCAATAGAAAGGACTGTGACAGGGTAAGAGGTCCCAAAAGCTTTAAACAGTAAAGACAATCTGTACCTCTTTTAATTCCTGACTAATGGGGGTAGAATGGGAAGGGTGGATTGGAAGAGGAGAGGAAGGAATGTGAAAGACCTATGTTCTCACACATCAGCTGTGAAAAGACAAGTAAAGTATCACTACACTTTTCTGCTATCAGTATTATGAGAAATAGGTGAGTTGTTACCCATAAATACATCTTAGTTACAGACTATGTTTAGTTTTGAAGCACACACTGTACAAATATTCTGTATCCTTCTGCATATGAGAAATATCAGATTTCATTACTGGTTCCCGTCCAGCTTGGTGACACCAAAATTTTGTGACTTTGTTTTGAGCAGACTGAAATGATGACTGAGTTGTGAATAGCAGCTTCCCAGCCACTGCTGGTCTCTCTGGGCTCAGTTCAATCAGTTTGATTGACTTTAGACTAGAAAACCAGTCAGATACAAATCTATGTGGATTTGACATGCATGTAAGAATATGATACAGACACCAGTATGTAATGGTAGCTTTAGAAACGCTGACTATTTTAGATACAGCTTTAGAGACCTAAGTTCTCTTTCCACAGGAAGTTACAAACCTACAGAAGACTAGTCCAATCTAACTTGAATGCTTTTCATTCTTAAAAGCAGCTGTCAAGGAACTCCCGACAGGGACTTTAGTTCCACAAGACTTATGGAACTGGACTCTTTCTTCATACAGTGAATTGGCCAGATATTCTTGCAAGTGTGCGACTGCACCCCTCAGGATCTGACCTATAGACTATAAATGTCACTTCCAAACTTTATTGCAGCAGGGAAGAGAAATGACTTCAATATTTTAAAAAGACTTCTTAGTGAATTCCATCTGCTGCTATCAAATCATGATAAAAATGGCCAGAAGAGCCAAAGCGGTCTGCTTCCACACAACCAGAGAATTCAGATCATACATATTCATATAACCCTCGTGCCAATTATTAGTAAATCCTACCTATCTCTCTCATTTCCCCAGGAAAGCATTACTCCCATTTCAGCAGATGGTGTGCTAAGTGGAAGAGGGTATATGACAAAGTGGTAAATCCTAAACCACTATGGTGCTGTCTTAACCTGTCTCTGAAGGGATTTGTATACCATGCGAATTTTGGACAGATGGTGGCTCTTGCATAGCTTTGAAACAGCTTTATCTGTTAATAATCTCATTTTTGCTTCTTTCCCTGCTCCAGTGCCACGCCAGAGAGCTACTCCACAGCTCAGCTCTGAGCCCTGCTTTCACAGTGCCACGCCAGAGAGCTACTCCACAGCTCAGCTCTGAGCCCTGCTTTCACAGTACCATGTAGAGCCCATTCAATTTCAATGGAACGTTTCCATGTTTGCTGGGTGAAAGCACTAGTTTACAGCTAGAAGTTTCTTTTTCTCTTCTCTTTTTAAAAAGCCAAGTAAATAGGCCAAATTGTGAGGACTTGCTAGTTCCAGGGTCAAGTCAGTAGCTCCAACGACTGTAAACTCCAAGTGAAAAGAGTATTGTAGCATCAAAGATAAGATTCACTGATGGGAAAAAACAAACAAACAAGCAAAGCAAATCATAAAGACATAAAAAAACCCCAAAAACAAAACAAAACCAAAACATCTTGGCTTCTTTCACAAGAAATTGTGTTTTGAAATATTTATATTTTTCAGCACTCCTCAGTAATGTGCAATCTATAAAACCACACTAGTGATTAGACAGGAATTATTTAGATATTTGATAGTCATTTTACCATTTGATTCTTGTGGTTGGGTTTTTGTGTTAACAGTAAAACAATATCTTAACTTTGTGTCCTTCAGTTACATCAGTTTAGGCTTTCACCTAATTTTAGTATTAAGAGCTTCCAAAACTAAAATTGCTGGGAGAAATAATGCTCTATTTTCATTTCCCCCCCTGAACTCTTTCTGCATTTTTCTCCCTCCTGTGTACATCCTACTCACCAAGAGACTGGAACTAATAAAAGACCTTTCTTTTTAAGTTGACTACATAAATGTAAATGTTCATTTATGAGAAACAGTGCTAAATGCATTACAGTATACCAGCACTTTGGAAGCTTCTGGGCCATTATTTACATAGCATCCTTGTTCTCTTAAAGGTAAACATACAGTATATTTAAATATTTTTTTAAATTCAGGATTTAGCTGACCAAATTTGACCAAACATGTCTGGCCTGTTGTGTTTTCGGATGAAATTCTAATCTGCACCTGAAGTTTTCACAGAGAAATTCAGATGAGGACACTGGTATCAGGCAAAACAGTTCTGTTGGTTTGCCATCAGCACCCCCTCGCGGTGAAATTTATTATTTCCTTATCAGAAGAAATCTTTATCATTTGACAGATTTGCTCACATGGATTAGAAGATAAAAATTCTGGTAATGCATTGTAACATCTACAGTCTGTGGAAAAAATACTTACAGGTCCTGCTTGCTAAATTTTAAAAATTAATTTTGGCGTGAAAAAGACGGGGGAAGGGATAACTCCCCCATCTCTTGAATCAAGAATGCTTGTAGCAAAATTAAAATATAAAGAAGAGAAGTTTAAAACAGCTTTTAATTCTCTGACGTGATGCTTTTATTATTACTTTTTTCTTTCTGGCATTGAAGCTGGGCATTACATCTAAAAAAGGCCTTAAACTGAAAATCTGTGTTGAACATGATCTTTTTAAAAAAATATGTTGAGATTGTGTTGCTGTCCATTTATGTTTAACTTAATTTAAATTTTAGAATAATTAAACATTATATCTAACAGAATTGATAATTAAATCTTGTTAGACAACACATAAAAGCACTTAAAAGCAGACTTGTTTGATATAAAAGGCTGAATTCCACAATTTTTCACTGATGTTCAGGCTTCTCTGGTGAACTTAGTTACTTTTGACTAGAATAGATTTATATATTGAAAGCAGACAGTACATGCTTAAAGCTGAAATGTCATTTAGGCAGTCCAAAATCATAACCATTTAGTATGAATGTCTGGTTTTTTTTACTCTGATAAAGTGAAGATGTCAAAAGCAAGACAATTCTATTAATTAGCGGAAATGAAACTTAAGTTTCTATTGCTGCAGTGTATGTCATGTTATGGTTTGGAAGGGTGTACACAACCTACCATTTCTCTTTTTCTCTCCATTAAAAGACCTGTGGTTTTGTGTAGTGGCTTTGGTGGCCACCAGCATACCTGTGTTCCCCGACACATCCAATTTTCACGTATGTGATGGTTTTGTAGACTTCCCACAGAGAATTAGGGGCATATATGGGTAAAAACTACTCATTTCAGTGTCCTGTGAAGTCTCATATCTGACATATGGTAAATCTCAAAAGAGCAGTCAAATGCCAGCAAGGGTGTACTCTGTAGTCTCATTATAGTCTCAAAGTTCTGCACGTCTCACCTCATTCTGTGTGTTTTTCACTTCTCTACTCACTATAAGTAAACCATTTTAAACATTGCCAAAGTAATGGGTAGAGCTGAAATGGTGTATATAAGAGGTTCCAGACTAATGTAGAAGAGACTGAATTTGCAAATGCTGTGTTTCTGGTTCTGTGTTTAGGATTCTGAACAGCTCCTGTTTTTTTCCTCTTTGCTGGCATCTCCTTCTGGAATGAAATCTTCAAATTCTGTCAGCTTCAGTATGGTGTGGCACACCTAAACATTTTCTGACAATTTGGAGTTGAGAAAATGCCAACCCCTTCTATTAACATCTATTTCTGGGTTAAGATGGATTGTCGACCTCATTTAATGCTATTGTCATTTTATAAAATATCTTTTAAAGATCTTTTTCTTTCCCTTTTTATTAGTTGTAGATCAAAATCTACCAGACCTAAAGTAGTCAAGGAGGCACTTCAGAGCATGTGAAACCAGTGTGAAAATGAGGGCAGATGTCACTAAACAGTTAATGAAGAAAAGGAATGACATGGGGAGGAGAAATTTATATTGCAACTTTTAACACATCCATCTCATCTGTTGGTTAATTAATACTGTGCAATTAACCTTTAAGACGCTAAAAGGTTGGCTCTATCTCATATTTCTGCTACTTTGGGCAGCACAAGGCAGACTCAGTTTGTCATGTTTAGAACTCACTCCCCTCTTATTCTCCCAGCACTCCCAATAGTTGTATTAGGAATATTAGATGCTACACCCCTAACCTCTCTTAGTTTGGTCTGGTATTGTGGTCCGTGAATCAGTCTATCTCTTTTTGTTGTGTGTGATGATATAATTTCCTTACCATATCTTCCTGTCTTTCATAAATTTAATAGTGCTCATTTGGCAAAGAAGTATTTTACTTGTCTTCAGTAAGCTTCCTACTAGTGTTCCAACAAGTACTTCCTAGCTCTCTAATTGCAGGATTTTGTGAATAACAGCTTTATCTTCAGCCTTCTATTGCCTTCATGATTCTTTAAAACCTCTTTAGCCCCACGCTGAAGACTCAAAGACTCACAGACTTCCACATCTCAGAAGGTGGCTCTCTGGCCCCTTTATTGCCTAGCTGCCCTTCTCTGTACCTTCTCTAGCTCCATCTTCTTCCTCAGCTACAGAAACCAGAATTAGGCATAACAGTCTCAATCTGGACATGGCCAAAATTTCTTCAGTAACAGTGATTTCCTGCTCTGAACACCTTTCTGTTGATGTCCAGTATTTTATTGGCTCTTTTACGTTATTGCTGTAGAGCAATTTCAAAGAACTAAAAGCAATGAAAAAAATTCTCCTAAATTACAGCTGAGTTTTTATGAACGTAGCATGGTGTATGCAAGATTTAGGGTAGTTTTTCCTTACTGCACCTTTTTCTGGTCACTCATCTGCCACCTTTTTATCCACTGAGAGAGTTTGTCAAGAATTTTTGGCATTCTGGGCCTATGACTTGGCTTTGGGCCACCTCGAAGAGTGGAATTGGGTTCAGGCTTGCAGGATTCACAGTACAGTGCTTTCTTCAGCTCATTGATAAAGAAGCTGAATGAAGCTGTAACCAGCATAATTCCCTGGGAAACTTGACAGCTGACTTCTCTTGATCCTGAAAAGTATTCATTAAGCCTTGTCTTTTGATTTATATTAAGCTGTGAAATATTTTTTCCCCTCCAGTTCTATGGCAACTGTTTTATTCAATAATAGAAGTATTTTTAAAAATAACTTAGAAGGAATCTTGATTTCTTTTATCCACATGTCTGCTTGATACACTCAGAGAACTCCAGAAGGCCAAGAAGCCAGTGATTCCCTGCAATAAGTCCATGCTGGCTGCACTGTTCCATTTGGAGCGCTGACTGGCTCCGTTGCAGTGGTTTCACCTTGTGTGGGCGCCAGGTGCCCTCTAAGCTGCCCTATCACTCCCCTTCCCAGGGGGACAGGGGAAAAAATATGATTAAAAACAACCACTGCATTGAGATAAGGCAATTTATTTAAGTGAAAGAAAGAAACAAGCAAAAGTTTGTGTATGCATAAGTGAAGGGAAAAGTTAATCTCTACTTCCCACCGGCGAGCGACATTTGGACACTTCCTGGGAAGCTCGGGAAGCAGGGCCTCTGCATGCCTAGTGGTTGTTCTGGAAGGCAAACATTGAGGAATAACAAATGTACCCCCATTCCTCCTCCCTCCCTTAGCTGTTATGTCTGAGCTGACATCACATGGCATGGGATGTCCTTTTGGTTAATCGACTGAGTGCCAGGTCAATTTCCAGCTAGCCCCTTCCCGGACTGCACAGAGAGTGGCTGCCAATCCTTGCCTGGATTGGCCTGGGGTGGAACAGCAGGGCTGCTACAAAGCCGCAGCAGTGAGGCTGCTCCCCAAAGCACTAGCTGTACCTGCACCGAGGATCGGGATGAACAGAGAGGGGTCTTCCCGACTCTTTCTCAAGAAGATTTACTTCCAGGAGAAGGGTCAGAGACGAAAAACGAGAGCAACACATACGCACCAACTTAAATGTGGGGAAATGAACAAGGGGAGGTTGCAAACTTTGTCCAATTGCAAGAAACCTGGGGAGGAGCATAAGACAGGGAACACAATGTTCAAACCAATCGGGAATAACAGGGGAGGAGAACAGTTTGAATGAACCAATTGGGTCTTCGGGGATATAGGATTGACATGGAGGTTTCTGGAAGTAAAGGCAGGGTTACAATCACAGACAGGGGAGGAGGGCAGGGTTAAAGTGGTGGACATGGAAGGGCCTGGAACAAAGGGCAGGTCTGTGGGGAGATGGACAAGGGAGGTGGGAGCATGCAATGTGGGGGCAAACCATTTGCGTAGGGATAATGGAACCAACCATTATAAACTTTTACAAAAAAAAATACACCACCACAGTTAATTTGGTTCAACTGGCTTGGCTGTGTGCCCTTCCAGGATCTTGCCCACTCCCATCCCTTTGATGGGAGGATGGAATGTTAGGGGAACAGTGCTGCTCAGCAGTAGCCAAAGCACTGGGGTGTTACCAACACACTGCCAGCTACCAATGCACTGTGCAGCAGCACTGTGAGGACTGCTAAGGAAAAAAAATAACTCTACTTCAGTCAGACCCAATACACCTCTGTTCTTCTTTTCTCCTGCAGTTTTTTTGTTTGAGATGGGTGCACTGAACTCACATTGGTCTTCAATGTCTTTGATGCCCTACACGTTGACACACCTCAGCTGGCCTGATGTGTTTATCCTAATGCTTCCACCCTTTGCTGTTTCCCATTGTTTTATTAATTCCCACACAGTTGCATGGTTAGATATGGCCTGTAGGCCATTTTTCTTCTTCATCCCACTCTAATACTACCTGCATAGCTCTGGCTTCTGCAGAATGGCTGGCCACTTCTTTTCCACTCAGTTTGGCTATGCAGTGACTGAGGGGCCTGTGCAGTGTTGCTTTCCACAGCCTCTGTCCCCTTTGGAGTCTGTAGGAACTGTCAGTGCAGTGAGTGCACTTTTGATTATTATATGAGTCTGTCATGGGGTGGTGTTTTGGTGGCTGTGTTTTGTCTGGGGATTTGTTCCATTGTTTGTCTTCCTCTAGACAATGGCTAGTTTATTCTACCAGTGCTGAGTGTACTTTCTTTCCAGAAGAATTCACTGGGCCATCAGTGAAGTCCATAGGTGTGGTGGTGCAATGACTGCTTTCACCCTTCCCTGGATACCTGGATGATATTGGCATCAGGGAGCCAACACAACCATTTGAAATGTCCCTGGTATTTTAGGTGCTGCGTGAACTGCCCCCTAGGTAGTAAGTATCAATTTCTTTTGGGAAATGGGATCAGATGTGCTGGGGCAGTGCACCCAAACTATGTGATCAATAAGGGAACTGCTATTCCAGAGAGACAGAGAAATCCCAATTTCTGGTAAATTCAGTTTACTGTTTACAGAGCTTGAGGAATTTTGTACCAATCTTCACTTACTATAGCTGTAATAGTCCATAGAGTACTCCCTTATTTTCCAAAAAAATGAAGGAGAAATATCAATTTGTTCAGGAATAGAGAGCACTTGACAGTGTGACTTTGACAGGTGCTGCTAGAGAAGAGTGGGCCAAGTTGGGAAAAGTAGCACATGAAAACACTAAGACAGAAGGGTGTCCAAAATATGTCAGTTATCATTCTTGATTACTTTTGATTGACAGTGACTAAAAGAAGCTCATAGCTCTGAGCAAGAAACACTAGAGTGATGTCTGCCATATTTCAGATGGCAGGCTATTGTAATTTTCGGAGGTGTGAGAGGAGGAAATCCAAATGTTGTTGCTTTCTGTATCTAACACCAATTTCTCTTTTGAATTGAAATTACCTACAAGATTCTAAATTTTGTCTAGCTATGTAGAAGCATCTGATACTCAGGCAAAAAAAAAGAATTAAAAAAGCTATAAAACAGGGCAGAAGAGAGAAAATGCAAGCCTAAAGTTAAAATATTAAAAAAAAAATACAAAGAAGGAAGTAGTTTCTGGATTCCTTTTCCAAAAACACCTGAAATCAGGAAAATGAAAATTGCTGCAAATTCAGCTAGTGGTATGGTGAAGGAATATATCTCAGATCTAGGTGTTTTCTAGTGTTTGACTCTTTGCCATAGCCTGGTGACAGCTAGACTTCTCAGCTGATCATTCTCAGGCAACTGTGAAAAAGGAAACAAGATCTGCATTTACTCCGCATCACAGCTACCTTCATTTTCCCACACTGTACTGCTTAGCTGGACTACTTCATGCACTGCTCTGTAAAGAATAATTGTGGACATCCTAGAACAGAACTGGATTTTTAATTAGTATTTCATTTCAATGTGACTATAGTGAGCTACTGTCACCAGATTGTCGTGTGTGAAAACACATTTCTCCATCTGGCTGCCAATCAGGAAATAAAGTAAAACAAACACTGGTTTAGATTAATTTGCTTTGAATTGGGTTTAAAATTGCTTTATCTTGCTGAAAAAGCCCTTGTATTTATTTAATGCAAAATATTCCATGCTAATCTAAGAATTCTATAGTGCTTATTTTATGTCTGAGGAATTGACTTCAGCATGATCTCAGATACGATACAGAGAGGTAAAAATACAGAACATTAAAACCCTTGCTTACATAGTTGGCAAATGGCAGAGAAGGTTTTAAAGCTTCTGTCTGAAAAAAGCTCCAAAGAAGCACTAATATCTCACCTTTTCTCTTATTTTACTTACAAATTCTTATCCTTGGAAGTTCTCAAATGAATTCAAAAGTGTTTGCTATATTAGGCCATCAAATTTGTTTGCTTTCTAAATTATTAGAAATTATGCTAGTCCTACATTAAGACTAATAGGTTACCCTTTTATTGCAACTGAAACCAGTAGCTTTCTAAAAATATCTGATTTTAAGCCTGTTCTAGGTCTATACATTGATGTCAAACATGTTAATATATTTCTTCACTAGTTCTCAATTAAGGAAATCTTTCTCCTAACAAAGAAATGCTAGCATAATGCAGTCAATTTTATGCCTTCTAATTAAGTGGACCTCTCAAGGGTCTAATTTCCTGCAAAATTAAAAACCACATTTGTGTGAATACAGTGAAAGAAGGTGAACAGCAGGAACAGAAAACATTTTATTTCAGAGTACTTCATAACATGGACATTTCTGCATTTCCCTGTAATGTAGCTTAAGACTCTCTAGTGAAGATGAGATTCAGCTGGGGTTCCCTTGTGTA
>NW_005054350.1:129642-140033 GCF_000277835.1 Geospiza fortis | reverse complement strand
AGCTCTCAGCCAGAAGATTATTTCTTCCAGCCTTAAATGAAACCCGCAAAAATGTCCTCAAATTAAACTATTTTTTGAATTTCCAAATGACTCTAAAATAACCACAGCTTCATTTTTCAACAAGTGTTGTTTCTTCCCTTGAACCCAATTAAAACACATGTTGAAGTCCTGGCTTCAGGCATGAAGAACTTTTGAAAAAACCCTCATTTGGGTGATACCAGCACAAACTTGTTCTCTGTACCAGGATTATTTGCCTTGCTCCAGAGATACCATGTTAGTTGCACTTACTCATGAAAACTGTAGGACTTGCAACTTACAGATGCAACTCACTACAGTGAATTCTAAAGACTCAACACTCTCATCTTTTCCTGTAATACCAAGGAGTTTCAAAGGCCCTTAGTCTGTCGCAAGGAAGCCTGGGGGTCATGGTAAATGGGGGCTGTGGAGGAGCCACATGGCTCCCTGATATTGCAAGGGAACCATCTGTCACTTTTATTCTAAGTAAACGCTCAGTTTCTTTAAGTTCTCAAGTCAAACTTTCATAAAACTTTCCAAACTTGTTCTTATTATAAAGTAACAAAGCAATCAAGATGATTGTAGCAGTATTTAATCAGAAGAGTGCTACTGGTGGTGTGATGGAGAGAGGCACGTACAAAATGTCTTTTAGCAAGTGATCATTGCGGTTTGTTAAATTCCTTGTCAAATATTTTAAAATAATGCCATTACTGCAGGCAAATTCAAATTAAGAACTTTACTTGGAAATACAGGAAATCGAGCTGTAAACCGATGTGTTTTAGTTCTGTCATGAAAGTGCTCCAACCTCAAATTTTGAATTTAAATCAATGTAACCTTAACCTGCAGAAAGAGAAAACTGTAAGGAACAAGCACTGTGCTAACTTTGAAAGTAGGACAGGAACTAAATGTAGAATTCAGCATGATATGATGCTTCTTAAAGGTAAAATTGTGGTCATGCTGAGATGCATGATTGACAGTGGAAAATATCTTTCGACTACTCAAAGATCAATTTTAATTGGAATTTAGGTCAGATGTAGGAAAGTAACTTTTAGTAACCAAAAATTTATGCCTGAAACTAACTCAAAATAACGATCAAAATCACAGGATTCTAAGGCCTAAGGTGACCCTAAAAAGTCTTACAATCCATTTTACTACTCTTAGGCAGGATTAACTATAGCTAACCTACTTTTGATATGTCTAACCTGTTCTTGGACCTTCTGTGTCAGGAAACTAAGTTTGCCATCACTAACTACTTTCCAGACATTCTTATTCTTAGCTTTTGAAAGCTATGACATTCTTTTCTTCCCTTACTTGAAACTGGAATGTACTTGTTCTGTCCTTTCCAGATAGAGAGAATAATTCTTCCCATTTCTTTGCAGTTACTTTATTAAGAATTCAAGAACCAGCTTGCTTCTCTTTCCTTCAACAAATCTGAACAATTTCAATTTATTATCTTTGTTTCTTATAAGAAATGCTTTCCAGACCATGCTGTTAGATTTTTTATAGCAGTATCATACTTTAAACTGAAACCAATACCTCAGGAGAGGTTTGTTGATTTATGAATAAAACAGAAACTTTACTACCTATGTATTTTTTATATATATATATATATATATTTGGTTTTGGCTAAGAGATTGGTATTGGTTATACTTAGACATAGTGCTCAAGGAAATCATCCATTATTCTGAGTTCTTGTTTTCCTAGGCATGGTCTCTGCTGTACCTTGCTACAATTCCCATCTGGTTTGTGCTACATTTTAGCCAGGCAACCTACAGCAACTGGGAATGCTGAGAGAGTCTATCAGCTGAAGTGAAACAGGTCTTGTACCTAATTCCTTGCTCTTACAGGACTCTCAACCAGGGTTTTCAGACAAGCCCACTGTCCACAGCCCCTTATCTTTCATGAGCGCTCTAAAAATCAAGACAAAAAGTGAGTGAAACATGAATTGTTAGACACAGGTCTCTAGAATGGTCTTTCAGAAGCTGCGGAGTTGCTGAGCAAAACTTCCATGGAAAGGTCCTCCAAAACCTCAAACCTATGACTCCCAGTCATTGTTAGAGCAAAACTAAGAAAGGTTTTTATTTTTCTCTTTTCCAGTTAGTGACAGTATCTTCCTTATGAAACTGAGGTACTCAGGGGTGACTTCATGACTTATAAACGGATAAGCTGTCTCAAAGCTTCTGAATTTGAGACCACCTCATCTATTGCTTACCTGCTCCCCTCCCAGCTGAGTCCTGACTTTAGACCAGCTGGTCTAAAGGGGAGGGCCCTTTTGTACTAGTATGGGTAAATATGCATTGAAACAAGAAAGATCTATCAAAGAGGTAAATTCTGGACAATAGAGAGAATTTAAGAGGCTCCAAATATACCCTTAGGAAAAGAATTTGGTTTCTAGAATAAGGACTACATCATTATTGGTCTTCCTCTTTTTATTCTTATATTCTTCAAAGAATTCTGGAGTCCTTGAAAGAATAACCTTATTGTAATGCCTGTGAGAGGGGCACTTTATAAACCTGTGTGAAGCAGCAAGACTTTGTCCTTGTTCAAATCTCTTGCAATAACTTAAGGATATATTATGACTAAAAAACAAAAAAGCCAGCAGGTCAAACCCCTATCTGCTGTCATTTGTGCCTGTCATGTTGGCCAAGTCTGTCTCCCTGTTGTTCCCTAATCTGTCCATATTGATCTGCTGTGTCTTACATGTAGATGTTAGTCTCTGTGGGACAGAAATTAATTTTTTATACTATGGTTTTGCTTAGGATGTCCAGTGAAGAAGATTACTAGGTACTACGGTAATATGAATTATAGAAATCCTATTGCCGTTTTCTGTAGTTCTGCTATGTTCCCAATGTCCTGACAAATTGATCCCATCAGAAATGCTTTCAGGATAAGAGAGTCATTCAGTTGTATTGCATATGATCTTCCACAGTTATCTTGTCTGCATCTACTGTAATTTGTTTCAATTAAACAAGGCAATTTATTACCAAGGCCCTGAGCAGCCCAGTTCAATGCTGAGTTTAGGCCTGTTTCAGCTGAAGAAGGGACCAGGAAACCTCAAGAAGACCTTTCCACTCCAAATGATGTAATATTCTACGTTTTTCCTTTTTGCTTTTAAAAGAATTTTTCTTTTTGTTCCAATAAGATTTAGTTAGTGAGTTGCTTTATTTCCATTTTCTGGACAAAGATGCTGCACTGGTGGTTGGATGGAATGCTTCACTATTTTGTTTCTTTTCTGCTCAAGGGAGTGTCACAGTGGTTTAATCTTCTGGTTTCAAGGATATAACTCTCCCTAATGCCAGATCCTCAGACTCTTTCACGACTGATTCAGACCTTCACTCTTTTTAGAAAAATAAACTGCGGTTTCTGTGTATGAATTTTTCAGCTGCCACATTAAAATGCCAATGCCTTAACTGCTGGGACACGACATCCTTTTTTCACTCCATCCTGCTGCATGGCTTTTTGTATACAGAAAGTTAAGTCATAGATAAGTCTCAGCACTGGTACAGCAATGTATGTTTCTCAAAACATGTAGGAAAAAAACCTCCTCTCTTGAAAGAATAAATTTGGCAGTGTGTTTTAGTAAGTGGGATAAATAAAAGAAGCTACCATATTATTGGAAGCTTTAGAAGAAAGGTAAGAAGCAACACTGACTGACCTTAAAAGAATCAATTTTTTAACAATCATTTATCAGATAAAATGTCAGAAAAGATTAAAATAAAGAACTTTGATTCTTCTGCATAGGATTTTTAGTCTCTTAAAGTCCAAGCTTATTCTGCCTGTCATGAATACAACTAATGAAGGGCTTTCCGAGGACTTTTGCTGTGATCCTTTCGTTTATAAAAGAAGAGTGAAAAAGGAATATCTGCTTGCTCCAATAGTGATCTTCAGCTATTCCTACAATGCCTTGGCTCAAGCTGCTTTGCAGCTGCTGCTCAAATTTGACTTGGCATGACTATTAATGATTTGACCTTCATCCCAAGTTTACTTTGTGCTTGCAAGAGCAGTGGGTAGTGATGAGGAATATGATTTTGTTCCTAGTGGCAATTAGGTTGCTTGGTAGCCGTAGTGCTACTTACAAGGGAGAAGTCTTGTCTAACCATCAGTAAACTTTGCTCAGAACATTTACAACATTTATGGGCTGTCATTCTTGCTCCCTCTGTGATCCTCCTTTTGCTCTCAGCAAGAGATTTAAGTGCTCCAAACTACCACTGGATCAAAAAATGTCCATAATTTGTACTGGTAAATAGCAAATCTAATATGCTCCTTGTGAAAATTAAAGATAGTTTTATGCAGGTAAAATAAGTCTGTCTATACTGCAGGATGTAGAATAGTGGCATAGTCACCTCATGGAAGCATAATTATCCTTTAAAAGGATGTGTGTATTCTACTGATTCCCTTAGGACTAGCTACTGAGAAAGAAGAAATGAAAAATAAAGCAAAACAGAATAAACAGACTGGTGTTTTAGAATTGCTTGGCAATTTCTAATTCTCAAAACAGTAAAAAGATCGCAAAGTGAGAAAATGTTACCCTGTGTTTCTGCACACCAGAAGGAAAGACACAGGAAGAGGCAGAGCATCTCAGCCGAGTTACTATAAAGATTCTATGGCTGACATTTTGATTGTTTTGTATAATATAATGTAAAAAAAAAATATTCCTAGTGCCTGTTACTTACAGCTGATCAGCTTGCCCTGGTAGCAGCTGGACAAATGCAATCAGTTACTGTGGGGAACATTTATGTGTATTGAGCTTTAGTCCAGCTGGACACCCTCTTTCAGCCTATGTCTCATCAATCCTGCATGATTTTTTGGGGTCTCAGTTCCTTCAAGGTGCAGAAATTAGCGGTTAAATATTTAATTCTTCTCTTTGCTTTAAAATATGTGTATGCACACACACTTCCTTTTTATATTTATAGCCATATCTGTGTTGATATCACTAAACCAGCATCTTTGTATATGTGTGTGTATGTGTATATATATATATATATATTTGTGTATGTATGTATGCATGTAGGTACATAGGTACATTTGTGTGTATTTGTACACTTACTATGCAGACACACATGTACAGATAAAGGCTTTGGAGGTTAATATTCTTTGGCCATTTTTTATCCTATTGTAGACATCTAACTTGTTTTGAAAATTCTTCCATAATATTGTTCTACTTTGAAAATAACAGTATGTGACCACATTTCAGAGCCTAAGGAAAATGGACTCTGAAATACAAAGTCAGGAGAGGTGGATGGAATTTTGATCTGCTCTGTGAGAACATACGGATGTTTCAGCTGAGAAAAATAATTTGGTTTTCCTGTGCTGATGCCTGTCTTTCAGACAAGAGGGTTTTAATGATTTCTTTTTGCTTTATGTAAGCCTGGTCCATGGTTAAAATTTACAGTTCCTCTGCGGTATCTAATATATACCTCAGTCCTTTGCTGGATTTGGAGCACTGTGTGAAAGTACTCAGGATAACTTTCATTGACCTCTAATATTCTGCCCTGGAGTTTCTTACTCAGCCTTTTTAGAAGCTGTTGTCAAGTCACTTCCTTATTTTGAAGGTGTCTGTGATTATTCTTTAATTTTGAATATCTCTCTCCTGTGTTCAACTTAAACCCTTTAATTTGATCTCCCTTTTATAGAGGTTTACTGTTTACATTTCCATGTTGTCTGAGCGGCACAGTGGAAGAGACAGGACTACTACAGTTTATATAACTGAAAATAATATCCTGTGGGCACTGGGGAACATCTAATGCAGATAGTGCAGTATATAACTGCAGATGAGCTAGTGTAACTGGTTTTTTTAGTGTAGAAGGAAAGGCTTAGTTCAGATGAATTTCATTTCCTTAACTTAGATTTTTCAAGGAGAGGTCACAAATCTGAGAACAAATGTGATACATGAGGGAAAACGTCTGTTTCTCATCTTAACAACTTTGGAATTATCTAACTTCTACTGTATGAGACACCAGGCATGTGTGTTGTGATGACTTCCAGTAGGTTCCTGTCAGGCAGTGGGGGAGTTCATTCCCAGTACAGTCCTGTCCTGACTGGGCCCTCCACAGGAACACCCTGCAGCTGATGCTGCAGCTGCTGGGATTACAGTCCAAGAAACTGGGCTGCCCATCTCCTTAGAAAGGGATTCTTGGATCATGCCTGTTTCCTTTCCTGCTTACATGCTCCCCCACTGTACTCTGTCACCACCTTTGCCTCTCCTGAGCCTGGCTTCCAGCTCCTGGCTCCTGAGCCTTGCTCCCAGAGCTGTGCCAGCCCTGCTGCAGGGGCACATCTGCCAGCGGCTCCTCCTGAGCCACAGAGGCTTCCTTCCATCAGGCTGGAGGTTTTGCAGAGAATGTCTTATTTAATGTCCCAATGGAAGTGGATAGTGAGAGAGAAAGTAGGGAAATGCTCTGAGGAATGAGGTACAGATGCTTGGACAAGGAAAGATGTGGTGGAGGCCATGTTGGGGCAGGAACTTAAAATGTGCCAGATATTCTTGGCAGTCCCATCTTGGGAGATTTTTCATCCTAACAAAAAATTATCGGCATTATTGAGAAATGATTTCTAGTAATGTTAGCCAATTTGTATATTTGAGAGAGAATGTGGGCCCCTCCTCACACCCAAAAACCCCATGTCCTGAAATCAAAACATGCCCCCCTCTTCCCCCTCTCCAAAAGAAAAAGCCTACAGATTTGAGCAGCATATGTGCAAAGAGGAAAAGGAGACCACTCCACCTTCTATGGCATACTTTTTTGACAAGTACATTTTTTTGTGTTTGCTGTTTCCAAAACTTTTCCTGATGTTTTATTGTATGTTTGAATTACAAGGCCAAATGAAATGCTGGAGGAGTCATCTCAGAAGATTTTGTAGACCAACTCTGTCCTTAAATAGGAATATATGTACCACACATCATGGTCCATATATTCCTATATTCCATGCTCTGGCTGAGATCCAGAGCAAGATATTCTAGACCTGGAAAGGTCTCCCTCTCCACCTCTGGTGCTTCCAAATACCAAAAATTCCTTCAGTTTTCCTTTAACATTTTCACCTTTACCTGCTTGTCAACAATTTTCAGGCATGTTTTCTGCTGAAAGACTGCAAAAGGTTAGTGAGGAAAAAAAAATCCAAAGTAACAGCTGAAATCTATCATAAATATAGCTACAATGTCATATCTGTATATCAAATATTGCTGCATGCAGAGAATACATCTGCCTCAACACACTGAAAATTGGTTCGGAGAGCATGGTAGCCAAAGTTGTGACTTATGTGCCTATCCTTAGTAACTGAACATATTTACAATGCTCATTTCAAATACAGAACATTAGCAAGAGATTGGTCATGAATGTTTCTCAAACAAAGATACAACAGTAAAATAATTTAAACTGTGAAAACAAAGAAAAAAATTGCAACTTTTAAAGCCAATCTGCTGAAAAGTTTCATAAGATAAAAAAAAAAATTGTTCTATTGTTTTCCTTTTCACTGCTAAACAAATTATAGTCGTATCTGTTTTTTTTCCCAGTGAAATGGAAGTTTGTGTTTTTTAAACAAGTTAGGCATCATAGCAACTTGATCTGAACTTGTTGTCTCTTGTTAATGATTTGGTGAATTCCAGTATATGAGCTCTGTGGAGTTGTTCTAATGAATATCTATTTTTCTATGGAATGGCAGAGAATTTACTTAAATTAATTGGGAAATTTTTGCTTGCTGCTACTAAATAATATTTACTTTAATGAATAGAGATGTAGTTGTCTGCAGTGAGTAAACAATGTCTTTCTGTATTACATAATGTTTTTTTCTCTTAAAAAGAATAAAATTTTGAAAATGGAAAATAACAAGAAAATAGGGCTCTTTTTTCCTCATAAACATAAACTTCTAGGTCTTTTAGGATGTAATTAGACTATACAGATCACTTGACCCCTGATATTTTTCAGTGACAGTTTTTCTTGGGATCAGAATGTGAAAGATCTAATTTTAATGAGTTTGTATTTGTAGAAGTCTGCACACACACAAAAAATCTCCAACTGTCACAACAGCCAGTAATTGGCAGAGAAATGCTTTGATAAAAATGGGAAGACATCCCTGCTGGTTCAAGACAGGTGGACATCAACTTGAATCCAATTTACATCTTAAAATGTGCAATAGAAAGGATTTGCATTACATTGCCTAGATGAAAGGGAACTCTTAGTCTGAGAGCCTCATTTGCTTTCCCCTCTTCCTTTTCTTTTCTTGCCCAAACACTCAAACTCTCTGTAGAGAAGTTTTAATGAAGATAGCTTGTTCAGCTCCTGTTTGAGGCAGCTATTTACTCGACTAAGGCTCAAATCTGAACTCATGCTGGGCTAAAAAAGAAAGCCCAAACTGATAATTGGGCAAACCTGAAATTGGATAACCTGCTTTAACCTCTGCTTAAATCAAATGAGCCCATCTTCTGTATTGAGTTATTTTTATTTGGTTCCCTGGTCAAGGGCCCTTGCAACACTTAACTGGGATCTAGCAAGAGACCTGCAGTGGAATGTGCCTGCTATTTCAGGTACAAGAAATGGCTCCTGATGGACAGCTTTGGACTATCTGAGTGATCCTAGCTGCATGTTTAGGTGTATGATCCATATTTAAATTGTTACTTCAGAGAAAAACTTTTACTCCATCCTAAAGCTTTTGGAGTAAGAGTCCAACACTGTATTAAGTGAGGGAAAAGTAGGTTTATTCTTTTCCAAAATGGATTCTGAAGAAAGGCATATAAGAAGTAGGTAGTTAGCCTGAATTTTTGTTCCCATGCAGTTCTTCTCTATTTGTTTGTGTCAGGACTGATGGAAAATAAAAGTTTGATTACAGAAGCTTGTAATATTCTGTGTGTATATCTTCAGGTACAAATTCCAATCTTGCAATCAGCAGTGTGAAGTCTGTAAAGACTACTCCAAATTTATATGTGCACCTCGCACTGACATTTCACTATTCGTTAAATATTTGATTCTGAGTTGGCACTTCTTTTTTAAAAATAACCTTTCCATTACAGATGAGACTCTCTGTCTCCTTGAAAAGACAGAGCAATAGGTCACCAATGTAAATATGGTCTAGTGTTTTACAGTGTGACTCTCCTTCTTCCATGAAGCATGACATTTTCTATTTTGTGCAGTTCCTTACAAGTGGTCTAATAATCTGTATCACTGCATGTTTTATTTGTTTCTAATTTGGGATAACTTTAATCTAACTTGCTTATGAAATGGAGAATTGAAATTACTGGGGCTACTGAGTATTTTGGGCTGAAATACTCAGCCACTGAGCTATCTAAGTGCCATTGGCTCTGCTGGACATGGGGGAAGTGTTTGGTGATTCTCACGGGAGACACCTCTCATAGCTCCTCCTAGACCAAAATTTTGCCATGCAAACACAATACACTGACCTTGTCCTTGAGCTCAGTCACACTTCCCATGTGCTCTTTCACTGTGTTTGCATAATTATTTGTGTAAATACAAGGGGGGAAACATTAAAGACTAAGAGAAGCAAAATCACATTGTGTTGTTAATGATTTATATTTTGTTTAGTCCTTAAAATTTACTGTGAGTGTTAGACTAACAGGCTGTGCCTTTCTGTATTGGCTAGAAATGTAGACCACTAAGAAAAGAAACAAACTGAAAACATTTTCTGGTGCCTTTGTTGTGCCTCTGCATGGTAATAGGTCTATGTCTGCAGGACTCACTGGTCTGGGATGTAATCTCTGGTTTCTTTCGGAGTCTGAACTGAAAAAAGAAGGGAAAGAAAAGGCTTACTGCTGTCATTTCTGATGTTATAAGGTTACAGGCTACAACCTTGGGAGATTTTACACTAAATTTGATTTTTATTGTTTCACAAAATGGGACCTGTTTTCTGACAGTCAATAAAACTGCAGGTGATACTGCTCTTATAATAGATGTGAATGGACTATTACTATTTGCTATAGCAGTTTAACTGCAGGGCAATCTTATAAAGTTTTTTTTTTGAAAATACACACCATCTTTTTTTAGCCACTGGACTATTTCTTTATTTTCGTCAAGTTTTCTGGTAATATTGGTGTATATCCACCTGAACACATCTGAAATAAGCAGAGAGTTTTCTGCCTCTGTAGTTCAAAAGAAACTGAAAATTGAAAATCTAATGGTGGGCTAAGATGAAAGTGGTTTTAACACAGTATATAAATAGGTAACCTCAAGATTTAAAATCACTTATCAAGGCAAATTTTTTGTGTGTATTATACAGTAGTGGCAATGTAGAAATACACTTCATCTATTGGTGCTTTCTTTTAAGTCATATTTTCTAGTTCCAAAAATCTGAAATACTGGTATATGGTGTTTATACTTTGAATCACAGCCCCACTGAGGTTGGAAGGGAATTTAGGGCATGGTCTAGCCAAA
>NW_005054350.1:115689-129632 GCF_000277835.1 Geospiza fortis | reverse complement strand
GCTAAAACCAGGATTTTCTAGAGCTAATTGCTACGTGCTGTGTCTGGTTGTATTTTGAATATCTCCAAGCATGGAGACTCCACAGCTTCACTGACCAACCTATATTTCAAAACAGTCATGGTGAAAGAGATTTTTCTTACATTTAAATGAAATTTCCTCTCTGAATTGGTGTCCATTGGTATTTTTCCTGTCACTGAGCATCAGCAAGGAGAGTCCGACTTCCTCTTCTTCTTCCCTTCCATCTATATCTATCTATATCTAATCTATACCTAATCTATATCTATCTATATCTATATCTGTATCATCTATATCTATATCTATATCTATATCTATATCTATATCTATATCATCTATATCATCTATATCATCTATCTATCTATATCTATATAATCTCTATCTATATCTATATCTAGATATATATATGTACTCATATATATATATGTATATACACACGTGTGGATAAGAATAATGGAAGCTTCTCTTAGTTATTACTGAGCTCTCTCCAGTATTTCCATGCCTGATCTGTAATGAGGAGCTCAATGTTTGATCCAACGTTCCCAATGTGGGCTCATCAGTGCCTTCCCTGATCTGTGGGAAAGGCTTTTCCTAACAGACCCAATGTCATTTCTAGGCTCCTTTGCTGAGAGGAGGCATTGTTCACTTGTGGTCAGTCTGTGGTCAGGAAGGACGCAGTAGTAGTTCTCTGCAAAGCTTCTTTGCAGCTGGTCAGCTCCCAACTATCCTGTGTATGAGACTTTTCCCACCCAAGTGAAGGATCTGGTGTTTGTTGAATGTCATGAATTTCCTATCATCCCATTTTGCCACCTTGTTGACGTCCCTCTGAATGGCAAGATGACTCTGGTGTATCAGCCACTCTTCTTGCTTTAGTATCATCTGTGCTGTTCCATCATTGAAGTCATTAATGAAGCAGTTACACAGGATTGGCCCAGCAGCAATCCTCTGAGCATGCAACATAGAAGTGGATTTTGTGTTTCTCATCCCAACCCATAGAGCTCAAAAGCTCAGAGAGTTTCCAGTCTCTCTCATTGCCCACCGTCTAATCTCTACCTCCTGTCAAACGTACTAGTTAGTCCTCATGCGGTTCTTTATGGTTGTTACTGAGACTACAGTCTGCCCCATTGTTTAGGTCATTAATTGAACAGGATTGGAGCCACCACTGACCCCTGGGATACACTGGTAGTTACTGCCCTCCAACTAGAATTTGTGTCACAGGTCACCAACCACCCCGCCTCTGGGCCTGTCCATTCAATTGGTTTTCCATCTGTCGCAGTCTGTCTGTCCAGTGAATACCTCATCAGTTTCTCTCTGAGAATATTAGAGGTGACAGTGCCTTTCTGAAAAGCCTTTCTGAAGTCAAAATATTCTCTATCCTCTGCTCTCTCCTCATTTGCTAAGCCAGTCATTTCACTGCAGAAGGGGATCAGCAGATTGATCAAGCAACACTTTCCAATGATGGTACCATAAAAACTACTCTTGATGAGCTTCTTGTTCATGTGGCTTACAGAATTACTTGCTTCATCAGGTTCCAAGGCTCAAGTTTCTGTGGGTCTCTTCTCTTTTACTGCCCTTCTTGAAAATAGGAGTGTCATTTTCTTTCTTCCTGTCCTCAGACCCCTTTCTCAGTCACAATGGTTATTCAAAGATCACCAAGTGGTCTTGCAATGACAACTTTTCCTTGTCCTCTGTCAGGATTCTGTGATCTGCAAGCAATACCTAAGTCTATCCTCTGAAGTCTTGGGAAATTTTCTGGTATGTGATTCTATAGAATAGTGTGAATTTTATGCATTAGTATACCAGTGACAAAATAATTCACTCCACTCTTTTAGTTTAAGAGAGTTAAAGTACAGATGTACTTAATTGCCAGCATATTTATGAAGTTCTGTATCAACACAAATGATTTGCCTGGTTTAAGGATAGGCAAGAGTAAAGAAACTAGCTATTAATATTTACTTAATGATGTTATATATTCAAAGTGTTTTAGTAATTTTAATTAATGTCTTCCTATATCTAGTTACATTTTTTGTAAAGTTCTGATCATTAATATTTGCCCTGTGGATGTCTCCTATTTTTTTTTTATTTTTCCCTCAAGTATTGATCTATAGTTATTTTTGAAATGCAAGTTTATAAAATGGAATGGTTACTGGAAAGATGGGAATCATTAGAGAGGAGAAATGAAGAAAAAAATAAGAAAAGATGAAAGACATGAAGTGTGTGAAAGAATCAGATTTTGGAGTTTGAGATCAGAAAGCTCAGTAAAGCATGTAAATACCAGTAAATGTCAGCTGGCATTGACTTATGTTTGTGAGTCTCAAATGATGAGCTCATCATCACAAAAGTTTAACACCTCTCTGGTGGCTTGGTCTTCACCTGCAGCTTTCTGAAGTTTTACCTCTTTTATCCTTCCTTTATTTTTTCTTTTTTTTTTGTAGACTTTGTTCACCATATTGGGATATTATGATATTATGATATCTTATCTATCTGGGTCTGAAACTGCAACTACAGCACTACTCTGCCTTCAGGCTGCCCTGGTTTGTATCCCCCTGTAGCACATTTTGCCCTCTCTGATAATTATAGAGGAAAGGCAGTAGTCCCCTCACCCTTGATGTCTCATTTCTTTATCAAACTCAGTAACTTCTTGTGGTGTTGATCTGGCAGTCACCTCTTGAAAATTCTCTTTATTCTTTTTGTGCTGCTATGTATTTGCCATGTTTTAATAGAACAGGCCCTCTGGCTGGGGATAAGTTGCCAGTTACACTTGTGAGACAGATCCACTGTTTTATTATTATTTCTTTCAGAAGATTTTCAGTGTCTTTGATGTTACCCATGCATTTACATGAAAAGCTGTGAGTGATTTATTTTAATAAAATCCAATTATCCTCTTTAGTTCCTAGTGAAAAATTAGCGCTTATTTCCAGTTTAATTGTGAATATTAGTACATGGAAGGAAAAACACCAGTTACTAATGGAAGTGTTGCATTAATAGTTCCAGCAGCAGCAATGAGGGTTAACGAATGAATAATGCTGTGCAGACCTAATTTCAGTAACTTGTGCAGAGCTATTTGGGTCCAAGGAAGGAAACCAGCTGCTTTCAGGAGCTGTGTTAGGATTATACTAGAATATCATGTTTCTCACAAAGTTCAGTATCCCCACATGGCTCTTGAGCTCTGTACATATGTGAAAAGAAATGATTTTTCCAATAGGTGGCTTCAGCTGCTTTCTAGGGTGATTTTTTTGAGCCTGGTCTCTTACAACTTTGGTCTTTTTGTAAGTTCACAAGGGAAAAAAAAAAAAGGGAGCTTCAGTCTCCTGAACTGTTAAATCATCATAGTCTCAGCTGTATATTTTCAAAGCAAGTTTCCTCTCGCAGCAAATCCTTGATTTTCCTACACTTCCAACAGCAGGAGGCCATGCTTCCACAGATATCAGCTTTTCTTTATCTGAAATAAAGGACTGGGTTCTTGGTACTGCTGAAGTTTTCCTATTGGTATAAAGAGAAAGGAAGGGGTGAGTATCTCTGGTATCTTAAACATGGGCTGGTGTGGACTTGAATTACATTACAAAATTAATTACACCAGCCAATTGCACATCCAGGTTGGTTGTGTTATCTATGAATTGTAGCAAACTAGTTGGCTTTTTGCCAAAAATTGGCTGGTTATAAGCACCAATTTTGTTTGGGACACTGCAGCTGAGATCATTTAGTCATTGTCACATACTGCACCTCAGACCCATTTGAGCACAGCAGCTGTAAGCAGGGAAGACCATCAGATCTGAAGTACCAATATATGTGTAACATCAATCTGTTGTCTCAGTGGTATAGATGACAATCCTGCCCTCCCTTCACACCCCCGCTGCTTAGTTTTTGTGAAAAAGTCTTGCAGTGAGCCTCAGCATATTTCCACTATGTCCTTTCTCCTGACACCAACACAAGACCTGTTAACTAATTTGTGCGGTAAGTCTCTATTCTTATTTCAAGATATCGGTAAAGCCTTGAAATGAAAAAAGATACTTATGATTATCACTCAGGAAGTATACTAATGCTGGGCTCAGGAATGGCCTTCAGCATCACAGGAAATAAGAAATGTAAGGAAAGAGACCTTAATTAAACATTTGCGGTGAACCTTACCCACAAGACCCATTTCAACAATTTTGATTGACTGGTTTCTAATCTGTTAAAATGATCAATTATAAAAGAAAAAGCCCCAAATACAATGCAGTAGAAAGCATCAAACCTCAGAAAATATTGAGTTTCATTTCATATCTGGGTAAGATGATACACTTCTTCTTTATCAGATTCATAATGGGATTGGTCCACGTTGTTGTTGGTCCATCATATTATTGTATATATAATCATAGCATGGTTAGGTTGGTAGGTATCTTTAAAGGTCATCTAGTCCAACCCCCCCGTGTAATAAGCAGGGACATCTTCAACTAGATCAGGATGATTACAGCTCTGTCCAGCCTGACCTTGAACCTGACCTCATCTGTCTCATTGCCTAATTAAAAGCTGAGGTTACTGTTCAACATCTACCCTGTATTGCTTCAGCTAAATTAACTTTTCTACCTTACCAGTTTCTCTCTTAATCATGCTATTGGTACTTGCGTTATGCATAAAGTTCTTATTGTCTCTACATAAACATGTCTACAGAAGTTTTTAAGTGTTAAATATAGATGGTGACATGAAAAATGTTACTTAAGTTTCCTCCTTTCTTCCATCCGAATTACAAAAACTTTTTACAGAGTTGATCCAAGATGGATAAAGCTTAATATCAGTTTAGTGAAAGGATCCTATAGAAAAGATTCCTTGAAATATTAAAAATTTCATAAAGTCTTTATTAGACAATCTTTATTGAACAATGTCAAGAAATTAATCAGTAATTTGACAGGTGATACTTGAAAATCCTGCTTTTGTATGTGGTGAAAATAATTCAATGTGTGTCTGAAACAGTCAGCTTTGCTGTAATCTGAATTAATCTTCTCAAATAATAGGCCTCTACAGGATCAGCAAGACTTCAAAATGGCATAAAATTTCAGTGAGGAAATACTGACAGAAAGCCATTTTTAAAAATTCTTGATAAGTTTATTCTCCTTTTCTTTCTTCTTTACCTAACCTTTGTTTTTACAAATATTATTGCAAAATAGCATGCTTGCAAATCTTGCAGTCCTGTTCTCTTAACCACAACACAGAAAATCTGCAGAAATGCTGTAGGGGAGCAACTGAGTTTTGGATGCTGCTGTGAGCCTTGACATTCACACTAGTGTTCCCACAATCTGCTTGGGAATGACTGCTCTGTACCCAGGGGGATTTCCAACTTCTGCAGCCTTGGCTGAAGTAGAATATGGCAGTAGAGGCTTAAAATTAACTGTTATTAGAAAATAAAACAGTTACTTGTTGGTCGGTGGTCTTAAGCAGAACTTTTCACTATACGCATAAGTTTATGGTATAGTTCTAAAGATTGGCTATGATCCAGCTTTATATTTGCTGTGCTAAAGTATATATCATTTATATTGAGGCTTATGGCAGTGAGTGTTTTGAAGGTACAGAACCCAAATGCATTTTGGAAATGTTTATGTAAAACTCAACTTCTATGTAATGTGTTTTAAACTGTATTTTCTGGTACTTACAAAATCAGTATTTTACAGCATATCACCTGTGATACAGTATTATGAATGATGTAATCTCAATGAAATGTCAGTATCTTATGAAAGGTATCTAACCAGCGCACATATTTTCGAACCTGGGAATAAAAAGAAAAAAGATTTCTCAAATGAGAATCTGTATATCTTAGAAGTGAATTTAGGTGTAACTGTCCATTTACTACTGCTCAGATGGTGGTGAGCATTTCAGCTGCTTCAGCTATATTGTAACAGTTCTTGAATCTTAGGAATACATACTTTTTATTATGTCAAAATACAGTATTTCCTGTAAAAAAATAGACAGTAATATGAATGTTAAATTAATTGAATTATTTATGGCAAAGCAGTTAAAGAACAGACACTTAGTTAACATATCCTAGTGCCAGAGCAAGTAGATTAAAGAAGACACTTTAATTGAACAAAATGGAGGCAAATATGCATTCTGCAGGAAAAGAGATTATATAGAAATCAGACATATAACAATTTCCATAGTTTAAAAAAGGCATTGCTAACTTTGTTGAATAGATTTCTCAAAAAATGTTAATTAGTCATTACAGGTAAATGTTGTTAGTTGAAAAATCCTTGCTAATTTGATCGTTAAATTTAACAGTTTGTTGATGCAGAAATTTAATATATTCTTCAGTTTTCTCATATTCTGGGCTTCAAAGAGTTGAATTTTGCCTGTATTAATGCATGAGATGGAAGCAAGGTTGAAGCTGGCATTTGTGCTTCAATATTTTTCTTGTTAGGAAAAGGCACTCTGTTAATGTAATCTGAAAATTAACCAAACATCTTCAAAATTGTTTGGAAAGTGTTACTTGTTTTAAGAAGGAAGAAAAAAAGATAGAAGATTGAGAAATACCTATTTTCCCTCCACCTCAAAATAATACAAATATTGTATTTCCTTCAGTGAAGATACCACTTTGTGATAAAAATACTGTGCACTTTGGAGTTATGCCTTAGTAGTGCCTAAGTAGTGGTGCCAGCCTCAGACACCTGTAAGCTGGGTCAGGTGGAAGTGATAAGCAATGTCCCTTCATCTGTTCTGCAGGACAGACAGTGTGTTTCTGGGATTCAGGTGTACTGCCATTCTTTATGGTGTCATCTCTTTTTTTGTACAACAGGGGGCTGAGCTCTTAGAAATTTTTTTTTGCATTGTAGGTTCTTTATGTTGTGTAGTGAAGGTGACCTATTTTCTAGCACTTTAAACTGCATTTTCTTCTCTCACTTCATTGTGAATGCTTCTCACTGTACACCAATAATGATTTCAGTCTTCTGTGAGAGGTTTAAAACTTCAGACTCAGTGCTAAGTGTGAGTATTTTTATTTGTCTCATCACAGTTTTTCCTTACAGAGGCAAGTTGCTACAATGTCTGAGAAGACAAGGAATCCATAAAAAGTATCTGGTATTCTTTCAGTGAAGTAAGAAAAACATAATATAAAATGAATGATCAAAATTAGGAAATGGGTGAATCAAAATTAGGAATGGGTGAATGGAGAAAACTTGTAATTAAAAAAATGAATGAATTAACATTTGGAAGAATTAGCTTATTCATTTGAATGCTGTTTCTTATCTTGAAGCCAAATAAGCATCAAGTACCACAGTGAATATTTGTCTTAAATACATCATCAGTCTGTTGAAAATAACAATTACACACCAGAATTAGTAGAATAGGGAGTCTTGAAGGAAAGGTAAGAAATAACTTGTGGGATTATGCTCAATGAACACTAAAACTTGCTTCCTATTATCAGCTGGGTGAAATTTGCTCAGCTAGGGGTGCCGTAGTCATTGCTTTGATTGCAGATGAAGAGCAGACTTTTGACTTTAGTGGTTAAAATACAGTCAGTATAGCAGCACTGTGCTCTGGAGTTTCAGATGAAATGTATTATGGCAAATGCCATTAACTGTAGTGCTTAAAATGATTTTAAGCACCATTTCCTATGTGCTATTATGTGCTGCTATGAGTGTGACAGGCAGTGATCCACCTTTGCATGCATCTGTGATTGATTTCTTTGTAACCCTGTTTTGTGCAACTGTGCTCTCTTGTGCTTTTCTACTTCCTGAAGGATGTTCAGATGGATGTCTGAATCATCAGTGTGAATGTTCGAATCAGCAGCAAATGAGATGTAATTTAAATAGCAGCGGTGGTATGGAACACTACGCATCAAAAGAAGTCACAGTCATAAGCAACTTGAGCATCACACCTAAAATACCTGAGCAAGCTGTGAAGGAAAAAGGGTGTTATATTATTTTCTCACCAGGTTGCTTCTGAAGATGCTGAAAGGAGCTACTCTTCTAACAGGAAGGAAGAATATTTATTTTCTGGAAAGAGTACATAGTGAAAGCATTTAATAATTTCATTGACTTGAAATTGATTTGAAGATAAAATGACATTTGAATCAAACTACTGCCTGATCCAACATCTAAATCAAGATGCTTCCCTTAAATGAAGTGCTGAAAGAATTTTTCACCCATTATCATGAGAAAAGACTTATCAAAACAGTTGTCAGAACTAAGAGGTCTGTCTTATGAATGTATACTCAGGCTGTGATCTGGTGGAGAAGTGTGCTACAATGTGCCGAAAGTACGAGGACTTTACTATCAGCAACAGCATTTCTGCAGCTCCTGATTGATACATCATTAAAATGTAACAGCAAATAGTCCTATAAGTTAAGTAGAAACAATTTTGTGTCAAATCATCCAGTTATTACATTTTTTTTGTTTTCCCTTACACATTTTTAATAATTTCTGAGAATATAATATAGCACCCGTCTGGATCTCCTATTTTGAAACACACTGAACTAAACTATACATATGAGGACCTTGGAAGTCATGTTGAGTTCAGAATTTGTACAACAGTGTTCAGGAAAATGTAATTTTCACAGCTGTGGAAGAAGGAAGCAGAAAGCAAATGGCACTATTTGCTGTATTTCTGTTTGGAAAGTAGCAGATGATCTCTGGGAATTTATCCAGTGCATCTATACTGACAACAAGTACCAACTGCAGTAGGCCAGAAATAAAACTCTTTTACACAATGAGCCTGATAAGAAACAGTAGGAAAAAGTGCATTTTAAAAGAAAATAACTACCTGCCTTGAGATGAGTGATTTTGAATTGACCATAATGACTTTTTCTCTCATACCATAATTCTCTGTCATCTGTTGTCTTTTTTTTTTTTTTTTTTCCTAGCAGGCAAGCAATCCCAAAAAATCCCTTTGAACAGAGCTCTCTGAAGTGTCACTTCAGGTATGAAGGGATGGAGAAGAAAACCCTTGAGCTTTGACTGCATAGTAACAGATGCACCAAACTCCATGCAGGAGTGAAATCCTGCTGGGGTCATTACTGAAATTCAGGTATAGCTAAGAAGGCATGACCTGCTGTGTATATTTTACATGGTCTCTTCTGTTTGCATATGCTGAAGATGTCTAAAGACACTGTACTTTTGACACACCCATGACAAAGTGATAACAGATTTGCCTTATTGATGGGAAGCCTCCCAAGCCTGAAGATTTACCATCTGTCCCTTCCCCCTCACACACTGTGCATTCTCAGGGTACATTTGTTTTGTTACTTTTAAACTCTTTTAAGTTTAGACAATTCATCATTTTGGCTGGATTTCTGTTAGGTTTTGGGAGCAATGAGAAAAAACAGAAGTGGCAGATTACACATTTTACTTCTTACTTCTTATTGTAATGACAGAGGTTTCTGTGAAAATTTGACTGCTCCAACCGTGTTCTCTGTGATCAACAGTATTAAAACAATAATTTTCTCTTATTTCTAGGGTATCCTAGGCCATTCTATTCATGTTTCTGGTTTTAGAGAGTCTTTACTTTACTAATGCCAGAAACTTTTGGTTTTGCTAACAATCTAACAGAGAACACAAAATGGTATACTTCAGTCCACAGAAATGATACATTAAACAATATATTTATTGCACAAACTTGCAATAAACAGATGTGAAAAAAGCCCCACCAACAAACCTCTCAACTTTTATGTATCATGACTCTTTTATGTGATGGATGAAATATGGCCTATGTCCTTGAAAGGACAGTATTCAGAAAAGGAACAAGATTCTACCTCGTGCACTCTCCTCTGGAAATGCACTACGTGCCTCTCCTACTGTGCTATTATATACAGAATATAATCAGATATAGTCAGATCTGATGATAATTTATTTTCAAATATGCTGAATTATTTGGATTTCCCACCTCCCTTGAAATATTGTTGGGTTATTACACTCTTCATCCAAATGACTTTTCAGATCTGAGGTTGAGTTTTTGTTTAGATGTGAGAGCTAGCCTGTGAAAAGCAGCCCATTCTGCAGGAGTTAAGCCAGGAGTGGGAATAAAAATGATTTAGTCAGAACAAGATTTTTAAGCACATATTATATTGCAAATAAATGCACTTGAAGATGTATAACAAAGCATGAAACCATCCTGTTTTTTTGTTTACTTTTGTCCCCAAAAAGTAACTGCCTGTCAGATTTTGAACTTGTTTGGCATAAGATTGGAAAAAAACCAAAGTGTTCTTTGAATCTGTTTTGCTGTAATATAAAGCAGAAATAAAAATAATTATCTTATAACTGTGATAAGTTTAAATACAAATTGGGCCTAATCCAGAGCATACAAGAACTCATTTGGTTTCGCGGACATGCAACACAGGACTTGGGTTTTCATGAGGGAATGAAGGCAAGAAGCAGGGACTGCAACTCATAAAGTTTCTTATCAAGAATCTTTTGAAATCTTCCACACTGTCTCAGAGCTCAGTCACTTACATACATCTTCAGTAAGAAAGTCGCAATTAAAATGAATATCTTATTTTCTGTCCTGCCAGTCTATTGACTAGGAGTGAGAAGCAGACTGATATATCCTTCTGTAGTGGTCTCTTCTTTTTGTTAGAGAATCTGTCTGAAAAAGAGAATGAAAAGAAATTTTTTTTTATTTTTTTTTTTAATGTGCTATGAACATATATGTAGAATATGCATTATACAGACAACATTTCTAGTGGTTAGAGAGATACAGAGATGCCTTTGATAGTTTTTCCTGCTCTCAACCAATTTCTAGTGGCCTATGGGTTTTGTATCTGACTCCTTGATGACTTCCTGTACTGCTTTCAGTTTCTCTTTGAGAATACTCAGTACTTAAGCAAACCAACATCCATAGTTAGGCAGTCTGCGTAGCTGATGAAATCTGTCTGGAGAGATAAACC
The DNA here is from genome assembly GCF_000277835.1 of Geospiza fortis. NCBI lineage: Eukaryota > Metazoa > Chordata > Aves > Passeriformes > Thraupidae > Geospiza > Geospiza fortis. Next base: position 118,771 of record NW_005054350.1, on the reverse strand, counting down.
AGTATTTTCTATTTCCTCTGACCTTTTCAAGACTTTACGAGGCAAGTGGACATTCATGCCTCATTACCAGCTGTGGCAATCAACACTGATGCTTATAAACTAAGACTTTATAATTTTAGTTATAAGCTAAATAGCCCAAGAGATTGGTGTCTTTGTCATGCTGTGTTATGTTTAACATTTTTTGGTCATTTGGTGAATAAACTTACCATACACAGCTGCAGAAGTCTCCAGAGAAAACTGCAACAGGAGTGTCCTCTTCAAGCATCTTCCTGGAGAAAGCAATAGTATAAGGGAAAATCACACAATAATGATTACAAATACTTCCTCATAATAAATTTAACAGGACTGGGCTTTTTTGGACTATTTACACTCAGCTTAATTATGACCATTTTTTAAAGATGCAAGGAGATGTATAAATGAGCAAGAATGGAACAACGTGTACCAGAATTATAGGACACATTTAGAGAGCTAGACTTCTCATTTTTGCATTTAAATAAACCTAAAAATATGTTCTGGAATGTGAAGTATATAAAGTAATTTCATGTTGCTTCTTCAATTTTGGGAATTTTGATATACTGGGCTTCACAAGTTTGTTAGTTCATATAATGAATTACTTTTACCTTTAAAAATATATGTCATATTCAAAAAAAAAAAAAAAAACAAACCAAAACATTGTAAAATATTTGTAGAATCAGGTATGTATATGATAAAAAGATAAATGTATTATCCAGACTGTTTGGAAGCATTTTCTCTTACAGTTTGGCAATTATAGCTGGGATATTTCCTCTTTGTTCTGTAACGGCAGAGTAAATACCAAATTTTGTAAGCTTATCCTTATTGTAAGCCTTCAGATATACTATTGCTCTAAATTATTCAAAAATTGATATAACATGACATTATGTAAAATTTGTAGGTTTTTGAGGATACTGCACTGGTTTATACGTGTAATAAATGTTACAGCAAAGTGAGGAATGATGGAGAAATTTATTTTTTCAAACAGGCATTTTATCTGTTCTAGAAGACTTTAGTATTGAAAACAGCTAGGAATTGTGTCTGATTTTGGTGCTACTGGAAGGAAGATTGTATGATGCTCTGCATGAAGCAGCAGTCTTCAGATCAGTGCAGTTCTGGTCATCTCCGTGGGTGTAGCAATGGACAAATCTCACAAGGTTCTCCTGACTTACACACAGAAACTGCTTGTTTTAATGGAGAGGAGCCTGATGAGGATATCTGAATTCTGCTGGCACTAGGAGGTTTCACCATTGCTGTAAGGTGGCAAATTCTTTCTGTGATCACTGAAAGCAGGACCATGCATAACTGGGATGTCCTATATAGCACATATAGCTCTCTTTCCTTTTTCTGTACTCCTTTGTGCTAGTAAGGGTGAAGTGTGCATAGAAAAAGTAGAGATAGAAGGGGAAACAGAGAGTGTGGACCAGCAAAATATGCAGAAAAGAGACTCAGTGGAGTTTTCTCAGGCAGTCTGCTCAGCTTTTTTTTTTTTTTTTGTGTTTGTTTGGTTGGTATTTCTCTTTAAAATCCTGTGCAGCCAATGAAGGATTAATTAAAGTGGTATTCTTTGTGTGTTTGCTTGTTTGTTTCTTTTGGCAGAGAGATCTGACTCCCTTTGAAAACCTGAGAATATTTTGCAATTGTTTGCTGTTTTGCTCATGTCTGCATCGAGGCAGACGGGCAGTGGGGTTGTTGGAACCGGATCCCTTCAGAGTTCATCATCAATGCCACCGAACAAGTTAGATCTAAATACAGCTGGACTTGCCAGCTGTAACAACTCACCAGCTAAATAAACTGCTCTCACCAGAGCAAAAGGAAGAGGATGAGTAGTGTGAGAATATTGAAGACTGGAGTGGTCTTGTCATTTTTGCTTGATGTTGTTTAAAGAAGTCCCTAACCAAGGCTGATTTCAAGAGGTGCCAGCGCAGAGGAGGATGTGATGTGTCCTGAGCGCACCCTCTCCTTCCTTGCCTGGGGTTCTGCAGGTGCCCTGTAAGTAGATTATTACCAGGATTTGATTTAAATGGATATATTAGCTTGAAACAAACATCTCTTTTGTGTATTGTGCATTTTTAAGTTGTGGGCGTGTCTCATTAATTCATTTAATTATGCAGAGGTGTGACTGAATCTGCTTTCTCTGTTGCACAGCAAATTAAAGGCCAAAAAAGGGCCTCTGAGGAGCCACGTATCCCAAGCAATTGCCCGAGAAGCTACATAGCTGCAGCTTCCAGACAATTTGCCCTTGCCTTGCCCGTCGCCTCCTTGAAAGTAATCATGCCCTGCTGATGTAGACCAGAGCATGAAGCCTTTTCCTGGTAATTTTCCCCTATAATAGCATGTCTCATGTATTATTTCTTAGTAAAAATCCTTATCTTGTCATAAGAAACAAGAGCCCTGAATTTTTTTTTTTTCTGTCATCTACTGTGGCTGTTAACCAGATTTACCAAGAAGAATAATTAGTAGGACATAACAATGCAATATCTCGGCAGGGTTTGGACAACATGCCAGTTTCTGTTTTGTACTAATATGTAGTCAGATGAACAATTAGTTTTAATGACTTTGGCGCTTTATTGTGTATTGTTGTATTAATGCCTCCTCAAGGCTGGGGAAAACAGAGGTTTGAAAATTGCCGACTCTTGTGGATCATCGCTGTCACCATCATTTCCCCCTGCAGTTCCTGTGAACAGCCACAGGAGGGCGCTGCGCGCCGCCGGTAACTCCGGCCCGCCGCGCTCCCGAAGCGCCGGGGGCGCGCAGCTCGCTCGGGAGCGATCCCGAACGATTTCAGACCGGGCTCTGTTAGCTCTGTCTGCATTACACATGGCAAGATATATCGGATTCGAATAGGAGAACGAGCAAAAAACCCATCCACAGAGTAATAAGGAAAATACGTTCTATCTAGCAGCTACAGATATTAACAAAATTAAAAACTATTAAGCAGCGTGCTCAATTGCAAGTATGTCTTAAGGGTATGCCGTTTTTATTCATAAGATAGTCTAATACACACCATGAACTTGCAGCTGATGAGAATCTAAAAGCTGTGATTTTCTGCTTGCACGTTCCACTGCTT
>NW_005054350.1:0-115672 GCF_000277835.1 Geospiza fortis | reverse complement strand
CCCCCCCCCAGAATCCAAATTTCCTAATTGGTTTTAAAAATGAAATCTCTTAGAAGTTCCTGTGGATCTGCTACAGTGTTTTCTAGTCTTACCTGGTAGAGGTGGGAATATGTTCTTTTTTACTCACACAAATTTTCCTGCCTGTTGCCAAGAAAAATGCGAGTTCAGAGGGCTCAGCAGCAGACAGATTGCCTAGGGAGTGTGAAAGCTCCACTTTTGCTAGGAGAGATTCACAGACAGCACAGATCAGGAATGAAATATTACCGGGTAAACTAATTCACAATTTATCAACTTTAGCCCACGGGACACCCTCTGAAACCTCCTTAGAAACCCTCCTTACATGTTTTGTAGAATAAGTCCTCCAAATGTGTACTGAGTAGGAAGAGATGCAGTTCAATGTTGCTGAAGGGTGTGCCCAGTGTCATCTTGCAGCTGCAAGCTTTCAGTTAGGCAGGTTGCCTTTCTGGGGACTTATATAGCTTCAAATTAAGTAAATGATTTAAAATAAGTGCTTTCTCTCACTGGTCATTGCAGTTCTTGAAATGTAGCACTTCACAGATATGGTTAGTAAAGGGATGTGGATAAATAAAGGATGTATCCTCCATCATTAGTAGGATGCTGTAATAATGAATTGATATCCTGGTAGTTAAACAAAACAAAGCAAAAAAAATCTTTCAGATGCATGAAATTTAAAAGCAGAATCTTTCTACAAGCAAAATCACTGAGCAGTAGGCAATCTTCATATATTTATTCTTTAGTAAGTACAACTTTATTTTGCCCTTGAAAGCCATAAAGTGGCATTCCTAATATCCTCAGATGTCTATTTACTACTAATTGCCAGAAAAAAAAGAAATCATAAATGGTGAAAAATGCTTTTAAGCTATTTATAAATTATATTATTTTAATTTATGGAGTTGCTGCTTGTCTTCATATGGCATTTTTCCACTGTGACTCAAAATCCAATTAATGTTTTCCTCCTTTATTAATTTCCTTCTTGTCTTTCTTCTCATGCATACAATTGAGGATTTTTGGGTCTATAGGTAAAGGTTCTATAAAAGAGCTTGGGTTTGTTGTGCTGGTTGGATGCCTTATGAAACACAGTCCATCTTAACAGATTTCACAGAAACACAGAATTACAGAAGTGTCTAAGGTGGGAAGAGTGTTCTGGTCCAAGCCCCCTGCTCAAGCTGTGTTTCCTAGAGCTGTGTGCAAGACCATGTCCAGATGGCGTTTGGATATCTCCAGGGTGGGAATCTCCAGTGCCCCTCTGGGCAATGTGCACCAGTGCTCTGTCACCCTCACAGTGAAAAAGGGTTCTCAAAGGAACCTCGTGTGTTTCAGTCCTGCCCCTGGGCACCACTGAGAAGAGCTTGCCTCCGTCCCCTCTGTACCCTGCTTACAGGTGTTTGTACACATTGATCAGATCCTCCTGAGCCTTCTCTTCTTCAGTCTGAACAGCTCCAGCTCTTTCAGCATTTTGGCATAGCAGAGGTGATTTAGTGCAGGTGCTTCCAGGAATGCTGCTCTGCCAATGTCTCTGCAGTTACTGCTTCTTGATCCAGGGGATCCTGGCAAGAACTAGGAAAAGCACTTAAAAAAAAATAAGTGAAATCGGTATTTAAAGATAAAATCTTGGTTAAAAATATGAGCTTCATTCTGTAGAGTCTGGCTGAACAGGAAGAAAATCCATTCATTATTTTATTCTTGGTCCCCTGCTAGGCCAAGGTAAATGTCATACAAGGTATTGACATTTCAATTTATATTAGGCTATGAACTAGTTCAGAGAAAAGGCAGAAAAAACCCCACACTGAACTGTGTCAGAATACAGGCTGCAACTGAATCTTTTGTATATATATTTTACAAATATCTGCCAAACTGTGAGTTTTTAGCGCACAGCCAGTAAAGTGCAAAACAGCTCATGTACAACAATAAACTAAGGACTTCTACTAACTACTTTTGAGACTTGACATGCAAAGCAGTCATGAGGATGAAAGTTGTATCTGCCAACACATTAAATCTGTCACAGATAAATCAGCAAATAGTAACACATTGTCAAGGGTGAAGAGGGAGCTTCAGAGAAAGTTTAGAGAAGCCCTCCCACTGAGTCACAAGGCGCAGGAAGGACCCCCTTGCTCTCTAAATGCCTTCTCAGAGAGGAAGCCTGGCTGCAGCTGGATTCAAACCTAGACCCAGACTTTTTCAGTGGCTTAAATCTAAGGAATTATGGAGGCATGGTTGAACCTTTGTTCAACTTTGTGCTGTAGGATTAAGGATGGCAAACCAGATATATTTATACAAAAAGGAATGACTTACTTTGATAAATGACCAGACAAAAGGACCATAATCAGAATTATTTACTACACAGTATAGAAGCTAAAACTACTATTATAGCATCGTTCAGTATAGTGTACTGTATTAAAGCAGCTATATTAATCTAGCAAAGAAGAAACAGTTATTAAGTAGAGATTGATGCTGCTCACCCATGACACAGGGCAAATCTCTTTTGCTCAGCCTTGAGGGGATTCCACCCAAGGGAAGAATCTCTGCACACACTCCAGAAGGAACCTGCTGTTTGAAAGAGGGACTGGACTTTCAGAGTTTAAAATGACTGATTGTCAATCGTATGTCTTAGGCCAGCTGTACTAGCTCAGCATTTTTGATAAGGGTAATTTACCATGTCTGCCACATCTTTACCTTGATGTCAGGGTGTTTAACTTTGGGATTGATGAGTCAGTCTGGTTTTAACATAATTCAGCACCAAAAGCAAAATGACACCCCTTCTCAGTTCACCACTGGTAGCTTTGCAGATAAGGCACTGTTTGAGATTTTTGCCACAATTCAGGCAGAGCATCCTGCTACACACACCACTACATGAAAACTGGAATTACCAACATAATTGTAATTGTACAGTATGTTGCTGCATTATTTTGTCTATGCAGATATGTAATGTCTAATGTAACTTAAAGGTAATGCACTATTCTTGAGCTTCATTTTTATATTTCTGGAATTGCATTATCCAGACATATCTTTCTGCAGGACATAAAAGCCAAGTCTGGGAGGACTGTACAAAAACATACAGTTTCTCCAAATTGAATTGCTGTTCAGGATTGTCAGTGATACTAAACTTTGTATTGCTTCTAATAATTTTGTGCTCTAGACTTCACATTCTGTGCTACTTTTGAGAAACTTGCACATATTTACTCTTGTTACTCATTGTTCTGCTTTATTGAGTAATATCAAGGATGAGACTAATGAACAACAAACCAACAATAATAAAAATAAGAAAAATGAAATTATTTTCTAATTAAAACCTGATAAAAATCTGGTTAGAGGATAGAGAGGCACAAATTTCATAGGGCATTGAAATGCAAGTCCATTATTGCTACTGATTTTAGTGTATTTGTACAGGTTTAAGTGAATAGGCATTGACTTAACACATTAATAAGCCAGGACCTTTGTGAAGAAGCTTTTATTTTTTTCCTGTATAGACAGGGGCTCTAGAGACTTTTTTTCACAATATATGAGTGCAGGTGCGGTCCACATCAGCACCTCAGCTCATTTGGTCTGTGCAGTTGGCTGGTACAGTTGTTCCTTTTTCCTTGGAGATATATAACTATAAAGCACAATGTCAGCTTTTGTTTTAAACAAGAATCTCTAATCCTTTTCTTTGTGAGTAATAATCTTTAACCAGTGTAATGTTGTAAGCCTGTTACTGAGGTTGAGCCTCTTGCTCTAATCTGTCATTCTCTGAAGTTCAAGGCTTAGTTGTGCTCCCTGGGACTATTCAGAGCCCTTTTTGGGACACTGTCAAAATTCTACAGCATCTACTGATGTTGGAAAGAAACATCAATTAATTTCACAGTTAAAAGGAGTTTACACATCTGGCAATAAACCCACAGAAGTCTTTTTGTTTACTATCAGATTAAATTTTGTTTGATTTTAAGCTTTACTGCAATCTATTCACGACTTCATATCCTCTCTATATCTCATACTAGCAATTTTTATGTCTTTATTTCTCCCACTGCAAACTGAGCATAAAATTCCATCTTGTATCCTGGACAGGATGCTGAACAATCACTGTCGCAGTAGCTCAAGTGAAGTAATTTTATTTTGTAGCTGGAACAGGCTAAGAAATCATGAGCCATACATTTGGCTTTGATCTACTGACCTTCAAAATATATAAAAAATTATTTCCAGTTCTATGGACAAAGTAGATACAACTGTTTGAGATTCATTGCAGCAAATTAGGCATTACAGTGTCTCAGGTCAAGGAAAATTCCTGACTTGATCACATTCCTGTATTATGATAAAAGATGAGGGACATTTTAAAAAAACCATAGTGACACTTATTCCAGAAGGGGGACGCAGCCCTATGAATAGTATTGAACAGTTATATAGACAAAGATGATGAAAACGAAAAATCTCAGGGAGGTCAGACATTATGTGACAAGTGTGATCTGTTTGTTATGAAACAGCAAAGCCAGATTAACACAGATGCTGAGAGCTTTGCTGCCAGGTCCTTACTTGAAAAGACTCGATGTAATATAACAGAATTGGTAAAAATACTTTGGAGCAAAATTTTGCCGTGGTGTAATTGCTATGTGCACCCACAAAATTACTGTCTGTGTTTCCAGACACACCCCCAAAAGTCAGACAATTCTTATAACAGACATCACTTACATTGTTTATGAGTCATCATACTCATACGTGCATTGAGTCTTTTCTTTTACACAGCTATTGTTCTACTTATTTCCTTCCCTTTCTGTCCTTCCAATATCACCTTCTCTTGAAATGTTTTATTGTTTTCATTGGCCCCCTTGCTTTCCTTCCCTATTTTTGCTGTATTTTTAGGTTCTTTTAATGCTTTCTTTTCAAAATATATCACACAGTGCTTTTAATTTAGCACAGGGAACTACTCAGAAGCCTCATGAAATGCTTGCTGATGCTTAGGATATGGCACACAAATACTACCCAAGTCCATTTAGTTCTGCAAGATTGTACTTAACAAATTCCCTTTTGTGAATTCTTTTTGAGACATTCAAATGTGTGAAGGTATAGTGGCCATTAGGGACAAGGGCCAGGCTAAGGTGACACAGAATAACACCATTCATGTTTTTTGACAAATCAAAAAGAAATTGGTTTGCTCTGACTGTCCTTCATTCTCTTCTGTTTCTCTCCTTCAAGAGTGAAACAGAAATTTGAAGCTGGGAAATGGCATCTGGTATTTGGTTAACCACACAATGTTACCAGACAATCATCCTTTCTTAAAGCAAACAAAACTAAGTAACAGAAACCAGTTCTGTAATGAATAAGTGGCAAACATTAAAGGGCATTGCAGATAATGTGGAGCTTGATTGTTTATCCTTACTAGTTGATCTTACAAAGATGTAGCAATGCCAGATAGGTTTCAATGGCATCTAAATTGCCATGCAATTTCTGAATTAGAAAAATTAAGGTGATATCAAGACAATCCCCATTGCATATGGTCAGTGCAGAAGTGATAAACAAGAAAAAATTAGCAAGACAACCCTTCTGATGGAAGAAGATGGATGATGATATTGGCAGCCATTTAAATAGCTGTAAAAAGTGCCTATCAAACAGAATTGTTCCAGCCCTGGGACCATTTTACCTGCAAAAGGGGGCAAGTAAATCACATGAGACAGATTCCATTGACTTTGAGGAAAAGGAAAGACAAGCCTTTTTTATTGCTATTGATGTTTGCTCTTATTGACTAAGTGTTTGCCACAGACTCAAGTACCACCAGACACATAAATACAAGGAGAACCTTGTGTGTGTCCTTTATCTGACTGGGGGAAACAATTTGCAATTTACATCCAAGGGATCTGCAGCTTTCCTCCAACACACAGAACAGTTTGAGAAGAGTGTGCTGAAAATTGGTTCAAATAATCCTCCTGTCCTACAAAGTCCTTGCTGAGTTCAAAGAGAGTGTTTTCCTTTATAGTGCAGAAGAAAACATTTGACACTCTATCACTGTGATTTCACTGCCTGAATTATCTCTGAACTTTGCTAAGTCACAGCCTGGCTTAGTTTGCTAATGCTATATTTTGTGAAGATGCTAGGGCATAGGGTCACCTTAAAAGAGACTGACGCAGGAATTCCCTTCCTCGTATACTCTTGTGAGAAAAAACAGCTCTAGTAAATATGTGCAATGGAAAAAGAAAATGAAAAAATTGTAGCAGCCTGGATGATTAAGAGGAATATTTCTGAATAATCAAGATACAAGTGAAAAATCCATGAAAGTAATATAACTCTCAGCTGTCACATCCCTCTCTAGGAACCACAGAGGAGCTCATGTTTCCAGAAGGGATAACAGACTTCAGCTGTTACATCTAACAAGGTTACTAATTTATCTCTGGAGGTAGAAATCTGTAATTTGTTATCAGGGGTTTCCTGTCCAGACCTCTCAGGAGGGTCCTTACAATGAGACCGACTGGGGATTGGGTAATATCAAACAGAGAATATAGGCTTTTGGCCAGGATCACAGCTGAAGTTCTGGGAATAGAAAGTGTGTTCTTGAACTTAATAACCATATTTATGAATCATTATTTCACATAGGCCTCAATTTATTTCAAAAGGGATTTACAAGAATAAAATCTTCCTGTGCTATCTGTAGCAAAGCAGTTATCACCTATTGCGTATTATACTGATATAATATGGGAATTCATGTATCATTTACATAGAAAGCTAAATTTTGGACTTCTTTGTGATTTATTCATTGTAAAAACTTCAGTACGTGGAAGAAATTAAAACTGAAAAGACATTGTATTTTCCTTTGCTGATGAAATACTGTACATTTTATGATGAAATACAGTGAATCATTACAAAGCATAAATTCTAAATTTGTAAGTGCTTAGACAATATGCATCTTTTGAGTAACTAAATTTAAGTTTCAACAGTGCAATAAATGTGAGTAGACGACTTTGTTTTTTTATTATTATTTTTGTTTAATTGCACTGTTGGTCACAGTTTAGTGTGAGAAAAAGAACATGCAGTTTTACTTAGGTGAGTTATCTGGGCTAAAGCAGTTTTCACAGAGACAGCTGGCAAGCATCCCTTTGTGATTAAAAAGGGATGGGTAAATTTCAGAGGGAAAGTGATGTTGTTGCTACAAGGATTACAAAGACAAACTTTGAAATATGGATCTGTATCTACTCCTGCAAGGTGACACTCCATTGACTTCACTTGATACTTGCTTTACTGAGAATCGTTCCAATAGATTTTAATGCAGGCAGTATAACAGAGAAAAAATGCTTTTGGCACAGCTGGCAGTGTAATGTTGTTTTAAACAGATGGATAAATTGAAACACTTTCTCTCCCTCCCTCCCTGTCTTTTGCTTCAAATGTTTGTCTGACAGTGGTCTTTTTCTGCACTTAATCAGCTCATAGATGCAAGTGGCTATTCTACAGTCACTTCTATTTTTGTCAACCTGTTTACTTGCATATTGCTGGTGGGAGAGTTTTCTAATCACAGCATTCCATTGTAAAGAAAATCTATAAAGGCAGAAATAAGAGATGGCTCAAATCACCTTGTAGCTAGTGTTTGTTCCAAAAAGAACAGTCTCCAGGCATTTGTCATTAGAACTAGAAGAGTTTTGTGGCCCTAAAAACAAAGGTCAGAGACTGTATATGCTTCTGTACTGCATGTAATCATCATTTACGATTGCACTAGAAATGGTGTGAAATGGTAGTCAGATTTTGTTGGTTTTGTCTTAACCTCTTCTCGTTTAATAAAGTTTATATACCAACATGAAGACTGAAATGAAACACTAAGATTTCTCTGTCCAGTGTTGGGTCACTACGCTCTTCTGAAAAGGTTTGCACCACTCATCCTTGGGGCAGAAAAATAAAAAAAGAGAAATAATAAAAATCTCAAGTTGTTAGACTGAGTTTTTGTAAGCCTCCAGGATGTCAATGTTTCACATTTAGCACACAGTTTCCAAAGAAATATCTGTTAAATGTTCAATGGATAAAGTCAAAGAGGAAATATTGATTGAGCAAGTGAGCTAGAGGAGCCTGGGGTTTGGGATATCAGTGCTGCCATTTTGTGAGCTGTTTACGCTAATGATGCTTATGAAGGTAATTCTGGGCTTGACTCAGTATTTGCTGAAGACAGTAGAGGCCCTTCTGTCTAGTGGCATTTTAAATAGGTTCATAATTGAGTAGGGGACAAAGCCAGCTGGGGAGAAATAGCATCCCTTAGATGTCTTCATTGCTTACATATCTGTATGTGCTTTGCATATAGAAATATTTTTAAAAATTAAAAAAATCTGTCTTTTTTGATCCCCAAGAGAATATGCTTTCTTCTCCTCCTTGCTTTTTTGTGTTTGGGATTTACATTAATCCTAGCAGCAGCAGCATGACTCTTTTACTAAAACCAGCATCATAGTCATGAGGATTTGTGGCTCTATACTTGACAATTCATAGAAGTGTCACTCAGATCAGTCCATTCTCACATATGTTAATTAAAAAAGTGAATATTAATGTAGAGGTTATGCTTTCTGAGAGTTATTTTCTTGATAACATGACTGTCTTTCATAGAATCAAAATTTGCCTTGGAAGGGACCTTAGACATGATTGAATTCAAATCCCCCTGCCTTGCACATGAGCCACTCCCACAAGAGCAGGTTGCATCCCATCCAGCCTTGAACATTTGCAAGGATGGGAAATTCACATCCTTTCTGGGAAACCTGTTCCAGCTCCTCTGTAAGAGCAGGTGGGCACCTTTAGAAGACTTGTAACTGTAGAGTATCTGCTTGGCAATTGCTTGGCAATTGAAAAACTTGACATAAATATTCACATTTTAGACTTTAGCCAATACTTGAATTTCATGCCAGCAGAGCCATGGACTGAAATTAGCATAACCTTGAATTCTTCAGCTGGGCATGTAGCAGAGATTTACAAATAATGTTTCAGCAAGCAGTGGCCAGAATCCCATCAAGGATTTTTTAAAAAACCCAAAAAGCTTAAATCTAACCCCCTTTCCAAGGTTACTCAGAAGATACATAGTCAGATGACCTAAAATCTCCCTTGAGAATTGTGTGGAAATAAAAAAATTTGTCTTTCGGTGAGAATGGATACAACTCAAACAAATATGCTGTAGGAGAAAACAAACTAATTAGGAATTTTGCAGCAAAAGAGCCACAGTATGTGGCAGACCCCTGCTACTGAACTGCATGATGCTTTTCAACACAGACCATCCCCCTAATTGTGATGATTTATTTTTATTCAAGAGCAGTTAAAACTCATTGTTATGCTGCCTGCTTAGCCCTGCCCTTGCCTGGAGACCACTATAGCTTAAACCTCAAATATGTTAAGCAAGAAATTGTAAATAGTGGCATGAAACTGTGGAGGAATTAATTGGAATGTAAAAGAAGCATTATAATTTAAAAGTGTAAATTGTAAACACAAGCACGGGTAACAGCTGGAACGGCAAAGTGCAAGGGAGAATAGAATCTATAGGATCAGTTTGCTGCCCCTTCATAAAATAATCATGAAACCCAGAAAATCACATCCATTTAAAAATATTTGGAAAGATATACATTCCCTGAATACCTCATTCTCCCTTTTTGTGATAAAGATATTTTTTTCCTGTGAAACCCCCTCCTCTCTCCTCTTCCCAAAGCCACCTCAGGGAATAAATATAGAAAAACCTTCTTACAAAGCCTCACAAGCTTTCTCTCTGCCTTGACTTTGCAAAGGGGTCAGCCAGTTTTGCCTCACATGAATATCAGATCAATTAGTACATACAGATTTGTGGATGGTTTATCATATTTCTCATCACACCAACAGCTTCCCAATCAAAAAGACCACACAGAGGACACCTTATAAAAATGTAATTATAATGTAACCTGGAATGTCAGCTCATATGGAATGAGAAGGGATGGCTAGATGTGTATTCATGAAGGATGGTGCCAACACAGATTGTGTAAAATGACAGAGGTACTTTTGTGTGAGGAATTTTAGGACTAATCAAACTGTACTTGACTCTCAAGCACTCTCAGGACTTCTAATGGAACTGGAGGGTAACACTGTGGGACTTGTGAGAATTATTCTGCACCAAGAGGAAAGGAGTTTTCCAGGTGGGGAGGTTTCCACTATGGCTGGTTCTTCAGCCTTGGAGTACAACACTGCAGCTGAAGGAAACAGGCTGGTTCTTTAAGTGGCTGCAGGAAAAAAGTCACCTCTACTCTTTGCTGCCTTCTTAGTTTGTGGCTTGGATTTGAGGACTGATGAGTTTGTGACATGTATGGAAAAGTTAACTTGAGATTGTGATGCCATAAAATTTCCTACAAAGCTATAGTTTTCTATAGCAGCAAGACTGTTGTAATGAAGTATATCTGTTAGCTATAAACTTTGATCTCTTACATATAAACAGTGATTCAAAATTATCCTGTGCATGTCAGGAACATAAAATAGAAATATATTGCAGACTATAGAAATGGTTAGTTATTATTATTACATTGATTAAGACAAAAATCAGCCTCAGTAATACTGAAGTAGGAAATAATCCTGGGACACAAGTATGAGAGACCAAAGTCTGCTTAAATAAGACATTAATGTCAAATAGTGGTGTAGGAAGGAGGGAAATAAAGAGAGAAAATATCAAAAGAACTTTTAACCTTTACAAGAGGATCCAGAAGGAGTGGTAAGAGAAAAAGCAACACACATACCAAAGTAATTATATTGCTAAGTAAGCACATACTTGAGAGATTGAAAACAGCACTCAAAAATAAAGAGAGAAGAATTAAAAAAAAAATGAACCAAGGGAAAAAACATAATCTGTGGTCAAAGTGAAGTTTAGAAAAGTTTTAACCTTCAGATAAGAAGAGGGCTGTTGAGATTAGGCAATGTAACAGGGAAACAAAGGTGAAGACTGATGCTAAGGTTTCACGGGAGATTAGTAGAGCAGTTATTCATTTTTTAATTATGTGAGATACCAGAAATGTGAGACAACAAATATTTAACAAATGACCAACATTATTTATTCATAGAAGACAGAGCCAATGGAAAAGGAGAAAATATTAATTAATTTTCACTTCAGGATTCCCAGCAGAATGTGTAGAACAGATGCTGAAGGTAAACAAATCTCTTATGCTGCAACTGGACTTTGCCACAGTCACTTCTAGTTGTAGAAGAGGAGTAATATAAAACTCGTGTAGGAATCATACAAACTCAGTTTCCAGACCATAAACCTAATATTTTATTTTCTTCTGCAAAACAAGTGTTATGTTATCAGTATTTGTTTTATAATAGTTTAATTTTCAAACTTCTGACCAGACACTTTGGTCTTTGTCCAAATACTAAATATCTCAGGCCTCACAATGCCTTTCTGAGCCAGTGTTTCTGAGTCTTTCAGAAATGAATTTTGATTCTGCCATACCTTTTCCACAATTCCTTCCACAAGGTGTCATTCCTTGATTTTTTTCTCCAATCTCAGTTTTTATTCTTTCCTCCTGGGATTCTACTGCTTTCAGCTTGCTTATCATCGAGAAGCAAAAGCACAAAGGGGTTAAATAAAATCTACAGAAATTTTGCACCAGAACACAGCTACATATTGCCTCTCACCTGTAATCTACTCCAAAGTATTCTTTACCAACCTGTGTAGTGACTTGGCTAGACACTTTATTCAACAGGATGATATCATTGACTGGTTAAACTGAAACAGAATGAAATTGTGAAAAACACAACTCCAGGCCCACATCCTTATCACTGTCTGGTCCAAAATTGAAAGCGAGAAAAAAATTAAAAAAGAAATTATATATTTTTCCAGAAGTTTTTCAGAAGTTTCAGTACCTTCTGAAAATTAACCCCCAAAATCTCAATATTTAAATCTTTACCCAGGGACAAGTTACCCATCTGCACAGAGCAGTAGCTAGTGGAGTTTCTGGAAGCTTTGGATCAAGTCCCAGGTATCATATGTTAAATGCGGAATAGTTTCCTTTTCTAGGAATTGACTTTTCAGAACATAAGCAATTCCCTATATTGAAGTGTTTTGGATCTTGCTGCAGAGGATACAGACAAGAGATGTGTTAGATTTTTCTCTTGCAAGCTGCTTCCTGATGAATAGGAAGTACTGCATACCAACCACTGCTGAAATGTGTTTTGGAAATGATTCTCTTGAGACCAACAATTTGAGAGCTAGTAAAAGTCATGAGATAATAAATCATAATAACTTCTGCTACACAGATTGTCAGAGGATGGTCTGAAGCTCAGACAAACAGATATTGGTCACATTTCCAGTGTAGAAGAGAGCTCTCACCTATTTAAAAATCGCACCTTCTCTTCTTTCTTTGTGTTCTTTGACTTGGTGGTATTCCACAAATATCAGCCGTGCCTAAAAATGGAGAAATTGGGATGTTTATAGAGTCATTAATATCACAGGCATCATTAATTATTGATTATTCTCAGGCACAAGGGAAAAGAAGACTTTATTCCTTGGAGAAGTTAGATGTTCCATAAATTCTGTTTTCAGATAAATAAAACATCTTTTTTTGTGCTGTTCTTAACTAATGGTAACAATTTTATATGGAACAATAAATGAAGCATTCACAATAATTCACACAATTCACAATTGCTACCAAGACACAAAATCACTGTATTAATTAGAGATTTTTCTGGGATAATGGGTATGAAAAACTCACAAATTTGCTGCCATAGCTCTATTACACCATAACACACTTTGCAAGAGATAGGAAGAAAAGATTTAAATAGCACACACTGTGTCATTTGAAAACTAAAACTTGACAGAAGATGAAGTCCATAGGACAGGGTTTTATATAAGTTTTAGAAACTTGTTGAAGCTCCTAATTTAACTGTAGCCTTTCTTCAGCAGTGAAATCAAGTTCAAAGAGGACCTTAGAAACCCAGCTCAATATTGTTCTCAGCAAAACCTGGAGGAGGTCAAAGAAACATTTTTCTTTAGTCAGATCTTTAAGAAGAAATCACTGTGAAACGGAAAGATGTTTAACAGGCAAGGAAATTCACTAGAACTTTACACATATCTTAAGTATAATAAAAAAGAACAAGATTTTAACAGGAACTTGTCATATTTTGCATCTCTGAGGGGACAACAACAGACAAAAGACCAATTTTGAAGGTGCCATCAAACAGAGACTTTCAAAGTGATCTAGAATTTAAGCGTCTGTTCTATTGGAAGACTCATCCAGCTAGCTCTGCCTCTTTTCTACACATCTGAGTCTTAGAATTTGACCAAACTGTTCAGAAGAAAGAAAGCTATGCTTTTTCTCCTTTATTGTACTGTATTTTGATTTTGGTTATCTTTTTATCCTTTCCCTCTGAGTACTTTTCCTCATTAGTTACAAGATAAGTAGACCTAGAAAGCATAAATATATTTTGAAATTGTCAAGCAGCCTATTTGCTACCTTTTAGTTTACTCTTCGGTATCACCTTTTTGATATATCCTTACTGCTAAGCTTTACTTAGGTGAATAAATTGAAATTTTTGGTAAGATATTATTTAGCTTATGTGTAAAGTATGTTCATGTCTTAATGGTTCCCTCATTTCTCTTCCAATTTTCAGTTGCTCAATGAAACAATGTTTTGGCTATTTGATCTTCAAATTCCCCTTCACCCCTTGTTAATAATAATTGCTTTATTACTTATCAGAGAGGATAGTGTTTCTGCTGTCTTCATATTTAGTAATATAAATGAAGACATACTTACTTCAAGTAAATTAAGAATGTTGAATGCATGAATGTTTTTACTGTTTTGAAAGAAAAAAGAGAGTACTATCAGGTTTTTTTTTTGCCATTTTTATCAGTGGAGCTTAAGGAAGCAAATTTACACTATGGAAACAGCAGTTTTTACTTTATGTGTAGGCATTAAGTAAGAACTGTTTACAAACAAAATTCAAACCCTTGTTTGAATTTATTCTTACAAAGTTCTCATCAGGAATTATCAGACCTGAATGGAACTAACAGAATGACAGAAGCTGAAGCAGTGCACTGTGAATGATCTGACATCAATTTTCACAAGCTGAGACCTAAAAGATGAGCCACCAGGTAGAAAGACATACAACAGACTTGAAATGGAGATCTGGTTTTCCAGATGATTTTGGAAAGTGACCACTGGAGAGGGATGAAAAATCTGCAATAGAGAAAAAAATCTCATGCATGAAGTCAGATATCATGAAATATCATTCTATGGTAGTTTCGGGCTGAATAATAACTGCTAGTGAGTTCTGAAAAGATGGCTGATTCCACTCATTGATTACTTGCATGGGGGACATATATTTTTTTTAGTTCTACTCAGTGATAGCTTACTTGCTGGGATGGATCCATTTTGATTTTTTAAATCAATCTCTTGCACAGTTGCCACTGTACACAGTAGCATTGCAGTAATACTCTTTGATTCAGTGAAATGGGGTTGAAGGCAGGTAGGACTGGTACCCTGGAGGTAGGTCAGGCAGCCTTCTCAGAAAGATTGTGTCAAATATTGGTTTCCTTCAGCCCCTGAGCTCTGTGAAAGAATATTAACTCTCTAGCAAGGGAAGGTTCTTAGGCATTTATACAGATTATGAACCAAATATTTTGTTTGTGTGAAGAAAATTCCTTAATGATAGTAAAAGGAATTTTGGGATTCACCACATCAGACCAGAGAGGCACTTTCATGTCAGGCAGAGGCTGCATAGGTTGCTATGTATAGCTCCAGGGACACCAACTGTGCCCTACATAGATAGAACTCGTGTCACCAGGCTACTCAGGGATGCTGCAATATGCTTACAGATGGCTTTATTTGTGGGGCTACTGATAAATTTTGCAGACTGGACACACCCTGGCAATGTGCACTCACAGCCCAGGGCACCAATCCTGTCCTGGATCTAGAGCAGCATGGCCAGCTGTGCAAGGGAGGGGAATCTTCCCCCTTGCTCTGGGGAGACCCCATCTGCAGTGCTGCATCCAGCTCTGGGTCCCCAGCACAGGAAGGACATGGACCTGTTGGATCAAGTCTGGAAGAGGGCAACCAAAAAGTTTAGAGTAATGGAACACCTTACCAGCGAGCACAAGATTAGAGAATTGGGATTGTTCAGTCTGGAGAAGACTTTGGGTTGACATAATTTGGCCTCTCATCATCTAAAGGGGGCCTACAGAGAGATAGAGAAGGACTTTTCAGAAGGGTATGTAGTGACAGGGCAAGAGGAAATATCTTTAAACTGAAAAAGGGTAGTTTTTTGTTAGGTGTTAAATTATTCTTGATGGTGAGGGTGGGAAGGCACAGGAACATGTTGCCTGGGGAAGATGAGGAGGCCAGGTTTGGGGGCTCTGAGCAGCCAGGTCTGATGAATAGTGTCCCTGCCCGTGGCAGTGAGGTTGGAACTGGATAAAGTTCCTTCCAATCCAAACTATTCTATACTTTTTGAAGGTGTCCAGAATTTATTCAGCATTACAGAAGATCAGCATTCACTGTTACAGCTGACATGGTGCCTTTCAGAGCCTGTCTTGGCTTGCCTTGAACAAAGTGACAGCATCTCCAAATCCCATTTGCTATTGACTAAGCAGCAGAGGAGCCAGATGACCTCTATCAGCTGTTCCTGAGACATGCAGAAGAATGCAAATACCACCTCTGTAGGTTCGTGCTTTGTAAGTCCTCCTCTTGTTGACAGCATGGAGATATGGATGCTATGCATGACAGCACATCAGAGATTTTCTGATCTAAACTCGTACAAGCCTTGCCATCTGACCAGACAAAAATCCATCAATTGTTCGAGCAAGCAGAAACTGCTCAGTGTTTAGCCACAAAAAGAGAGCAAAACTACTTACACAGGAAGTGTACTTTCTACCTTTGTGAGACTTCCAAGAGGGCACCCCACCACCTCTGATGGTAGGTTTTGCTCATGATTTCCCAAAGAGTGCTGGTTACCCAGGTTTGTCTTTTCCTGATTTCAAACCCTTCCTAGCAGTGTATCCATTGTCAGCATTGTGCACGTACATCTGAGGGGAGAGAGCAAACAAAGAGGGAAGGCACCCAGGGGGAAGGCCATCAGTTTGCAGAAGTCTAACATCCTCAGGATGATTGCTAAGGGAAGCAGATAAATTAAAAACCTTTCCCAGCCAGCATTCTCCTGAGGGGCTGTCCGTGCCTGCCCCTCTCTCTCTGCTCATCACACTTCACTTTTGCAAGCAGCAGGCAGCCCTGAGATGCCTTTCTCCGTAGAGGGCTGTTGAAAGGGCTCATCCTTTCCAGCGTGTTGTTTATTTATGGTGCTGGTGCTGCAGCGGGTGTGGGGCCTCTGCAAAAGAACACACGGCTCTGTAAGATAATAAAACAGCCAGAAGGCTTTCTGTGTGTTTGTGTCACAAAAGGCTCTTCAGAGAGGAGCAGTTTTAGTGTCTGAGGAATGAAGAGCTATTTCAGAATCTGGAGGCTGCGGGTTCTTTTAACAATGGAATGATTTGTCCATATTTTTCGTGTAATAAAAGAGCAGCACAATATGCCTCCTTGCTTGCTTAGAGACCATTTGAAATTTTTAATGCTTAAATCAGAGAGAGAGCATGGAGTTCATTGCCAGGTTGACATGAACACAGAAATACTTTTTCTGTCTTTGCTGGGGACTGAAATGTATGGTGGAAAAGACTTTTAAAAGAGCTGTGGTCAGGAGGATGAACTGGGGGGTTGATGGTCAAGATCTAACTCTAGCTAGATGCAATTTCAGATGTCATATTAGCATGGCATAGATTTGCCTCCTACTAGATGACTTCAGCTGAAAGGTCTTTAGAATTTTAATCCTAAATCTAAGAAATTAGATTTTAGTGCTGCTCTTTTTTTAAAGCAAATTGCTTTTATGCAGACCACATCAGATTATCTTTTGCAGCAGTCTGTTGAGATTCCTAGTTTTAAAGAAAAAGAGATGCAAATATTTTTTCTCATAGTGTTGCAAAACCTTTATATTCAGATATTTTGGGTTGAATACTCATTCCGTTATTTGCTGAAAGTCAGACAATTTTCTGTGTGAATCCTGGTCACTCAATCATTCTGTGTGGACTCTCACATTTTCAGTTTCTAGATCAATTCACATGGCAGGTCAGAGAGGCTCTGGCACATTTTGGTAAATAGGGTGATTGGCGCTGCTCATCAACGTCTTGGTTTTAAGCTTCTTGTACATTGTGAACAAAATCCTTTCGTTTACATTTACAGAGTTTGTTCTACAACTTAGGCAAAAAACAACTTTGTACTGAAGCATATATTTTGCAATAATGGAACCAAGGTACAAAAATACATAAAAACCCCAGTATAAGTTATTACAGTTATAATCAAGTGTGGGGATTGGCATGTAAGGTACAGTATTGATTCTCCACACAATCAGTGATTGCGAACTTTAGAGAAGAAGTACATCTTTTCACCTCCAGCTGTCCAGAATCACACAGCACAGAAGCTTGGGAACTTCTCTCAAGATGGATTAACCTCTGTATTTCATTTTAGGTTTACATTGCCCAAATTTGTTATAATTTGAGGCTAGGGCATGGCATCACATGATTTAGTGAAATATATTAATTCTTTTCTCTTCTTTCAGTGTTAATATTACTATTAGATACCTCAATGAGGTAATTACTGACAGCAGACTACACTCTACTGACTGTTGCCTCTGCCTAGGGCGCATAACTTTATGAATTGTATGTGAGGAACGATAGTCGTGTCCTGTCTCATTACAAAATGTGTGCTTTTTCTCCTGATACCTACCTCTCTAGTTTATTTGCATTTCTTAGTCATTATATACCTGAGATATTTGTTTCAATTATTTTCAAAAGCACTTTTTTTCCCAGAGATTATGAGTTTATTGCATTCATGATTATAATTTCAAAGAGGAAGTGCTGTTTGTGAAGTTAATAGCCGTGTGTTTCATCAGTTTCTTTATTTTATGTATAAAACTAGGTGACTTAATTTTGAATAAGCTTCCCAATGCAGCTATCAAAATAGCTAGATGGACATAAGTCACTTTTATTTTTCAAAAATAAACTGCTATTGTTAATAAATCTCCATACTATAAAACCATCAGGTAATGAGGAATAAGAAAAGGCTAAGAGAAGAATTATATTTCTATGCTAGAAACATTAATATTACTATTATAAATCATGAACTGTAGGGAGAAAAGCAGTTCTTTTTAAATATAGCTCTGAGGAAGAGATACTGTATTGATAATGCAGATGAATGGAGTCCTGTGCCATATGGGTAATGGTTGTCCAAGTCTCTGCAGCTTACTCTTAACTGTGTTTATAACACCTCAGGCTGTGAAGTTTTAGCTTTGAATAGTTTATTCACATCGACACACATTCAGCTTATGGAATACCTGAGAGAACCATGAGACAGAACTGGTTATATTATTTCCAGCAAGTAATACTGGATATTAATTTTCTCTGCTTTGTGACGCAGTCCTGCTTTCCTTTGTGGCAAAGTTTTTTAAATGACAACACAGTGTGCGTTTGAGGCCTCCTGGTTCTCTTCTGTTTCTGTATTATAGCATACAGGTTTTATAGCCGAAAAATATTGGTGAAATGGAGAAGTGACTCATTTTGCTAAAAGCATGAAAGCATTTGAGAGCCACTAGATAAAAACTTAGGCAAGGACAAGTAGGAAGTCATCATCTGCATCACAGGTCTAATGGAGTGGCATGTTCCTTCCTATCCATTTGCATAAGTGAAATATTTTCTCTATAAATGTAGCTTTTTCATTCTAACCACTGGTAGCAGATTAACAGTAAGAATACCTGATATGACCCAGAATGCAATCTCTGGGATTTGTGTGCCTAACAGGCTGCCTGGCAACTGTAAATCTGGGCTTCGTAGGAAAAGGAATTGCAATTTTAAGCTGAAGCACAAGAGTTTTCTAATGTTTTGCCCCATTCCCCTCACCTCAGACACATGCAATTCTGATTATTTTGTTTAGTAATTGTTGTATTTGCAGTCTTTGAGACTGGTTCTCAAAGAGAGGAAGAGCTGGTCTACTATGTGCCAGGCAAAGACAGGTTAAGGAAATAACTGCAAAATTGTGAAAAAATATGGAAAGTTGTTTATATTCTAGAGTAAGCAGAGACACAATATTTTCCACATAAGTGTTAACAAGACTGAAATTTCTCTGATCTCAGTTTCTCTGAGTAACAAGACCCTTTACTAATGCTCTTTGCTATGAGAAAAAGGACTCTTTACCACTATTTGACTTGATCTCTGAGACACTTAAAACCAGGCTTTTAAAGATAATGTAAAAAAATTCTTGTAAGTCATCCTTTCAAATTGTTTTTTTTTAATTATGTAAATTCCTCTTATAATTTATATATTTGATTTATTGAAACAATATATAAAGCAAATATAGGAATAGGGGGTTTATACAGACTTTGCATCCTTCAATTTTGCAAGATTTAATGCAGCAAGACAAATCTATTTATAGCACAGACTAACTTCACATGTTTCGCTGCTGCAAAAATCAATAGTACTTGGCTATGAAAACAAAAGAGAAGACCTATTAATTCATTAGCAGGTCCAGGTTACATCTTACATTGTGGTCAGTCTACATGAATAATCTCTGGAAGCGAATCAGAGTAGTCTCTGTAGTACATCAGATTGCAGTTGTCAGAGAAAGAAATGTTTTGGTTTTGGGATAAACATCTGAATTGCATTTCTGACAGAGCCTGTGACTGAAAGATGTAGGAGCTGAAGAAGTCAAAGGAAACCTTCTGCACTACTTATGACTTCTCTTATGCTTCTTGATGGAGCAGTAAGAACATTTCTATCCATTTCATTGTACTTTAACATGCACTGAAACCTAGAGAAGCTCTTTCACAGTTCTCTCTTCCTGCACCTTTCCCAGATCTGCAAGTGATAATTGTGTATGTCATATATTAATTTCCTTCTGTTTTTCTGTTGGTATTTTTCTATGGTAAGCATCTAATCTGAAGAGTGACTATTTTCCTGAAGTGCCAGCTCTGGGAAATTATATGTTATGATTCAGATGATAATTCTAAGGTTGGCAGTGAGCATGGGAGGTAATGCATACTTAGTATATGATAGTTATTCTATTTTTCAGTCAGCAGATGTAAATTTTCTTGCTAAAAATCTATGCAAAGACAATGGGAATCTCAATTTTCTGTTTCTTTTACTGATTCAAAGATTAAAGCTAAAATCAATTCTTATTTTTAAATGCCACTCACAAAAAATTGTGAGGAAATTATGTAATGCACACATGAATATACAATTAAATACAGATCTGGAATTCAAGTAGCTATGATTGGTACTTGAGGTACAGAGTACTTAACATGAGACACATGTTCTGAAGCAAAACTCAAACCCCTGGTCAAAAACCTCTTTGGTCAAAATTTTCTTTTTTCTTGAGGTGTTTTAGTATCACAATTTCATGTCCTTTCTAGATAGCACTGTGGTGAATGTTTGGCACCTCTCATCCTCCTAAGGGGCATCTCAAGCTGGCTGCTGTGATGGGTATGACCATGGCAGTGTGTAGCCTTGTCCAGACATTCCTCCTCCAAGCAGACTCAGTACTGTCATTTAATCTGATTTGCAGTTATGTAAAACTCAGACTGAGTGTTTGGCCTACTGATTCTAGCCCAGTAAGGTGGAAATAATAGGCTCACATAACACTGCAGCAACATTTTCTGCTTTCTAAAACATAAATCTGCAGTCCTTTTAGACACGACCAAATTCAAACATAAAAAATAATTCGATAATGCATATATAAGGGAAAAATCAAAGTTTGTGGGATTTTTTTGTCTTTAAATAAAGCCATGAAATGTTGTCTACTAACACTTGTTAAACTAACTATATTTTGAATACTTTGTAGATTTTGTCCTCTTGATGATGAAATACCTATTGATTCTTGTTTGATTGCTCTGTAGAGGTTTATATGCTTTTATCACATATTGTTGCTCCTAAATTATGAAAATTCTGACCTAGAACAAGAGAAAATCCCTTGGGTAAGATGTTATTGGAACTACCAGTTGCTGTCTATAGACTTATTGCTGTGTCAGGGATTTGCATAGCTCTTGTTGGAAAGGACTACTGCCTTAAGTTGAGTTGTATTTTTCCACGCTGACTTTATGATTTTATGTTGTGGAACTACAGTTCCACAACAGTAGTTTTGGCAATGTGTACAATATGGTGAAGAAATGGAAATAAATTTTGGTTAGAGAAATTTTCAAACTGGAAAATCATTACAAGAAAAACAGCAACAAATGAATATCAGATCCCAGACTACCACATCCATCTTCAATGGAGAATTGTGCTGATCTTTGAAGAATTTATCACTTGTTGCTGAACTACCTGCAAATCTTTCTACTTTTCTTGCATTTCAGCCCAATCTTGTGTTACAATAACAATGTATTGTGTTCCTATAATTTCTGACAGTGCAGTACCCTAATGCTTTAAATTATATTTTTATGCCACTCACTTTGGTATCTTATATTGAGTGAACAAATGCTATTTTCAATATTATTAAAATATTAAAAATATGGAATTAAGATAAAACAGCATAGTATTTTTTCTAAGTAGGATAATTTCTTTGTTTACCCAGAGGAGGATATCTTTAAAGATAGAGTTTTGTACTTGCTCATCTAATTTTTTTTGCTATAATTCAGGGAATAATTTGGCCAAACTTGTTTTATATTATTAGAATTATTTTTATTATGACCATCTTTAAATCTAGGCATAATGAATAGCTGTGCCTTGCTTATCAGTAAATAAATTACATTTATTCTGTGGCAATCCAAGAATGACTTTCAGAACAGTTTGATATTCAAGTGTTCCCTATTAAGGAAAAGAAACAAATACATATCAATCTATAGCACTGGGTACAAAACTTGATGGCAAAAATAAAAAGTATAAATGGAAGCTTGATAGCAATAATAAGAGTTTGTGAAGATGCATAAATTTCCAGTCTTGAGCAGTATTTTAGTAGTCAAAATACAGTTCTTCAATAATTAAAACATTACTTGGCAGATAATCTCAGAAAATTATTGTTGCAAACTAAAACCACATTAATTTTATTTGCAATTTGCATGTCAAATTTACAGAAAAGAATATTTCAACATATTTAACCTGAAAAGAAAATGGCTTAGCAATAAGGGAGAATCCTCAGCCTCAGAGCATTATGCATGTCCGCTCGCATATATTTAATTTCTCACAGTTATATTTCATTCACAGAAGAAAATATGTAGCATGAAAGATTTGATATGTAAAGGTTTTCAAATGTGTTGGTATGCAAAAGTTTTCAAAAACCTGCATTATGCCTTCCTTTTGAATGAGTTGCTCTACAAGTTCTCTCCTCAAGCACAATCTTTTGAATTTCTCAATAAACAAGGGTCCATGGGGCAAAAGGATGGGGCTGGAGTTGTAGCTTCCCAAATCCCTTGCTGATGGTTCCCTGACATGTGCTGTCCCAGTTTTATAAATTACAAATCTGGTCATTTTGGATTAATATCTAAGCAATGCCAGCTGTCTCCCCTTCAAGATATTTTGAAGCTTTTTCATAATTTTATTTGTAACATTACTGCAGAAAGGCACACATAACTGATGATGGCAACAAAAATATTGCCTATTATTTACTAAAAAACCTAGATATTGGTCTCCTTTGATTAAAACAAAATTCTTTAGACTCAAAATCAAAGTAAAGCTAAAATACCTTTGCTTCTAAATTTCCAAGTTAAAAGCAAAAATAATGTACAAGGAAGTGCCTCTTCTGTGGATGTGTACAATATTTATATAAAATAAGCTCCCTCTTGTCTTTGAGTTACAAGTGTTTTGCAGTTGCCTGCATAATCATAAACAGTAAATTTGTGTTGTAAAAAAGTGAAGTTATGGGAGAAAAATGAAACTTATGGAGGATTTTTTTTACTTCATATTGATGTTCATATACTTCATACATATTTTCCACAGCATTCATCTAAATTATTTGCTCAAAATGAATATGGGAAATACAGTCACAAAGAGAACCACTGGATGGAGCTGTTTGTTGTGACTTTTATTTTACTTTGGGATATTAGACACCTGTAGGTGCAAACTAAATAACCTCAAGAAAAAAAAAAAGAAAAGAGAATGGGGTACAAATGACAGAGGAAATTTGCAGAAAATTAAACAGAACCCTGGATCTGAGAGGGCAAACTCCCTGGACCTAATTAGGCAAACTACTGAATGGAGAGATCTTGACTGAAGGGGACAGGAGTATACTAGGAAACTGAGAATAAAGCTGAAAAGTAAATTTTCCCTCAATCATTGCAGTAATATCTTATACAGGTCTCTCACTGGATGTTTAGTGCTTAAGAGATTGTGTTTGTATGTAATTTTCTCTTCTGCATTTAAAAACAATAAAAGACTTGCAATTTAGTGAAACAGACATTATTTATAACTGAGAAATGAATGATAGGAACAATAATGAATGATACCTTTTCAAAACAGCACTAAAACTTCACTTTATTAGGCTTGCCCATGTTTTCTTCAGATGCAAGTTTACTAACTGAAGTGTAAGTTGTTTAAAATAAAAAAGCAGAGTCTGTGAAATGCAGCAATAAACACTTAGCCATATGCTCATTTGTACTTTGTGAAGTTTAGACTTTTATATTTCTAATACTCGAAAATGCTAGATTGATTTCAAAGTTCATTAAAGTGGTGGTGGTGAATAGTGCTGGTGTATACAGGGGAGATTAATACCTTTATTCATTTGTTTCATCCATCACAGAGCAAAATGTGGGAAGGTAGTTGTTCTGAAAAATAAAGGAAATATCCTAGCAGAACATCTAGACAAATTCAGTTTATTGGATCTCTCCTAGAGCTATTAAAAAACCTGAAGAATGAAATGAGAATCTTTAAAGAATTATTCTTAAAATGGTTAGTTAATTCCCACCACAATCAATACTGCATTTTTAAAAAAGGTGTGAAAGAGCAGATATTGAAAAATAAAACTATTAGAAGGATAGCTCAGAGAGGTGTTAATAGTAATTATGGATGAGAAAAACTAAACCCGAAAACCAGAGAGCTTTCAATTGAAAACATCTAATTTTTTTTCAGGAAAGATGAAATTAAAATAAAAAATAACTCTATTAAGGGATTAGCGTCAAGCTATAGAACCTCAAAAATATCATAATTATTGTCCATAGGATTATTGTAACTTTTGATAAAAAGGAATCATACATCACAAGATGACAAAAGTGAAAAATATAAGCCTTTGAAGAGATCTATAAAATATTTATTGAAATTCCTTCTATGTACTCAAGAAAGTACACAGGGCTAGTGACAGAGATTAAATGTACAGCATCTACATTGAGATATGTTGAGGTTTTAATGTACTGAATATTGATTGTGTGATGAGTCCTAGAAGTTTGTTTCCTGCAGTTTCTCACAAGGGGAGGGAGAAACTAAAACATCACAGAAGATTCATGCGCATAAAGTAGGGTGTTAATGGCTTTGTTGAAAGGAAACTCTTCTCTTCAGTCTGTGCATGTCACTAATAATGTCTAAAAGCCCATCAGAATTGCTGAACTTTTTTGTTCATGAGGGTTGAGAAGTCTGAGACTCAGCTTATGGTTACTTTTAGGATGGGAGCTTCCAGATAAAATGCTGGGCTCTAAAGGAGATTCTTAAGAAAAGGATTTTTGTTTTGCTTTAGGTCATCTTTTCAGCACTTGAGAAGTAAAAATTCTATTTCAGTAAGAATATATGGTTCAAGAAAATTAATAATTTGCATGTCATGTAAATAACAAAAGTATAAGAAAACTTGTTTTCATAGTTGATCTCAGACTGATATTCCTGATACATTGCAGAGCTTTACCAACACAATACCCTGGCACCTATGAGCCACTCAAATAAAAAATCTTGCAAGATCTACAATCTTGATATTTTCTCCAGCTTAACAACTGAAATGATGTGAGAAAAAGTGGGCAGCCCCCTCAGTTCGAAGAAGTAATTTATATCTGGTAAATCCATTGGCAAAGAACTCTGTTCTGCAAGCTGTTGGTCTCAAATGCTCCAAGTTGAGTTTGGCCTGCATGAGGGCTTCAGGCCATCTGCAAATTTTTAGTCGGTGGATCTTGTCTCATCTTCCAGGAAACATTTGGACTCTGCAAAATTATCTTTTATGGTTCAGCCGACATCAGGCCTCACAGTAGTCTGCTGTCACAGGAGGTAGATAGGGAGCTTGCTTGCAGTAGTCATGCATTGTTTCCACCAATCCCCATCCACAAGGTCCTGTGGCTCCCTTCTGCCACAGCCAAGGTGATTCTGTAGGAAAGGGACTTAGAAAGTGATGCTACTAGAAAGTGATACCACTAGGTGGTTTAGAAGATGGCCTGACACAGCTGGGGAGAACAATCCTATGAACAAAAATGAGGATTAGAAAATGTCAGTTGACTAAATCAATAAAGTAGGGAGCCTGCATAAACCATAAAAATGTTAACTGGAGTTCTATTTACTGTTTTAAATTCATTTTAAGAAGTAGAGTTCTTTTTAATTTATCTTCTTTCAAGATTTCTAAATCAAGAATTTAAAATTTTTCCAGATGTTGACAAGCAAATAATGACACTCACTATACTGTGTCACATGTATGAACAATCCTGTGCTGACATGAACAATATTTTCACAGGTAGGAAAGTGATCTGTTCACTCACGTATGTTTCCAGACATCACTTTGAAAAATCATGACTGAAAATCTATTTTTAACATGGAAATGAAGGTAAAAGTAATTTTTTGACAAGAAAAACCTTTACAGTAAAATTTTTTTGAAGTTTCTGACAATGAAGGACAGCCCTAAGCCAAGTTTATTCTCTTTGGTCAAAGTTAAACTAGAGTAGCAATTCCAGTAAGGCTTGCTGATTTTTCTACAGAAAATGCCTTGTGCTATTTCAATTGAGGTTCTGGTGAGCAATAGTCAAAAAATAACAAAGAAATAGTGAAAATTTTGTTAGAAATTCCACGGGGGAAAGATATGCGTAGATTTTGTGGTGGAATATTTTTATACGCTGACCTACAGTCTACACAGTCTGTAACTATGTGTCCACAGGTCCTGTGCATGGGTTGAGAGTCACAAAACCCTTATCTTAAAGATCTTCTCACTGCTGATATCCTTGCAGTGTAGTCTACCAGTTGAGCTTTAATCTATTTCAACCACAATTTGCTTGCTGATCAACTAAAACAATACATCTTTGTCCAACTGTCTTATTTTGACTAAGTGGCTAATGAGCTATTCAGTAAGCAGTTGAATTTTCAGACTCTCAAACCAAATTGAATGCTGTAAAATAGCTTCAATCACTTTCCCTGAGAGAAGCATACATTTGTGCCAGGAGCTGGATGCAGTTCTCAGCAAAACAATAAAGTGATGTAAAGTTACAGGACTTGCTAATCCATCAGTCACACTTGCACTGAAATGACCCATTGGTCAACTATGCAGAGATCTAAATATCTTAAATATGTCTTAAATATCTTAAATGTCTTAGATATGTCACTCATTTTTGATAAGTCCTCCTGGCAAACAGGAAAACATTGTGCATATAGATAATTCCTTTATTCCACAGGCTGCAATTTACTTTTCTTTATAAGCAGGAAAATGGGAGAAACAAACAGTATGTGACTCATATTGGCTGTTGAAAACTTGTAATATTGATGCTTCCTTTACTTGAGCTGCTCAGCCTGAAAAAAGAGGACTTGAGTGCTGAATTCACTTTTCTATGTTCAACTACTCTGTGATGATCATTATTAAAGAAAAAAATTGATGAAATTAAAAAAAAAAAACTCCAGCAGCCAAGAATGACAGTTTTTAATCAGGTTTCTGTAGACATACATAAAGCAGGGAGAGCCAGAAAAAGGGAAGTTTCCTTCTGTCTCAAATCACAATGCAACCTAGAAATCTAACA
Organism: Geospiza fortis; assembly: GCF_000277835.1. Lineage (NCBI taxonomy): Eukaryota > Metazoa > Chordata > Aves > Passeriformes > Thraupidae > Geospiza > Geospiza fortis. The sequence goes on along the minus strand of NW_005054350.1, from coordinate 88,795 downwards.
AGTCTAGACTTTTTATCATTCCATTTCTGGTGACTTTTATGCTATAGAGCATTTTTTAAAACATAACATTTTGTAATTTTTTATAATTTATTTACAAATCAAGAGATTAATAATATAATTAGTCTGAAGAACATGAGACTATTCAGGCTGAACATATTTTAACTACTCAAAATGATATACATTCTTTCTTCATAGACTGAGAATAATTTGAAAATATCTATATTCACGCATAACATAAAAACCTACACAGAGATATCATTATTCACACATAGTATAAAAACCTACACATAAGTATCATTATTCACGCGTAGTATAAAAGCCATAGTATAAAGTTAATAATCACCTCACACTGGAAAAATGAAATGGATTAAATCCCATTTTTTTCCTGAATCTGTGTGACATAGTTTAGCAAATTTTGTAAACATTTCTGAGTCATCAGCCTGTATTTATCAAGCTCTATTTACTACAGGATGGTAGTAAATTGATGGGGGTTCTGGAAAGGAAACCCAAAGAACTGTGTGACACAACTTGCTGTTGATGGTAAGCTCTTCAATATGGCATTCATATTCATATTCAAGAAAACTGACAATGAAGGATTACAGAAATGTTATGCAACTAAATTACTGGGTGCTAGTAGGGGGCATGAAGGTCAACATATACAAAGATAGAATAAGACAGGCAAGAGAAACCTCCCTCTGCCTCCAAGTCTACCTATACGCATGCAGTGGTGGTCTTGCATTTTCCTCTGCAGAGCATTCCTGGTGTTTTCACACATAGTTTCACATGAACAAGGGCTCAAGAATGGTTGTGAAAGTAAAACAAGTTAGTGTGATTCAGAAAGCGATAGGTCACAAAGCAAAAAACCTGCCTGAGTGTACTCAGCAGGGCCCCATCTTGAAACTGGTGCGCTGTTTGTTCCTCTTTTGTTAAAAGACATACGCTAGATCTTAAAAAGACACAAAAAAGAGCACCAACGTTCACCCTGTACTGTTACAATCAATTGTAAAATGAGATAATTCTTTCTTACCTTCACTCTTTGGACAAGAACATCTGAAATTTAAATTTCTGGGAAAAGTTTTGCTTTTTTTTTTCCAGTAACACTTCCTGACTTCGTCTTAGAGAAATCTTAGAGTAAGAACTTGATGTTCTTATTTCTTTCTCTTTTAAAGAAAGTAGGAGACTAGATGATTCAGTCTTCTGTTACTTATCTAAAGTCCTTTGCATAAACTATTTAAAAGCTAATATTACATTCCTGATGTTTTTGAAGTAAAAATTAGCAGAAAAAAGTTAAACACTATTAACTCAAATACTAGAGATTTCAAGAAGAGAGCAAGGAATGCAAAGTCAATTTGAAAAGTAACCTAGCAAATTTTGACTGGTGTAAGCTATCCTGTCATTTGTAGGGACAGAGTCAAACACTAAGGATCCTGGAGATTTAAGCTGAAAACTTCCTTGCCACCAAAGGCAAAAAAAAAAAAAAGAAAAAAAAGAAAAAAAGAAAAAAAGAAAAAGAGGTTAAAATAGCAGCCAACTGTTACTTTTACACTTACAGAGATATCTCCTTAGGGAATACAGGCCTGTTTTCAGCTTTGCTGTTACCAGCATAAAAAACCTCCAAACCAACAAACAAACCCAAACCAAAAAACAGAAGTGAGAAATGCAGTGCTGGTATTTCTGCACTTCCTTGTGCAGTTGTATTAAAAATGTGCTACCCATTCTGTTCCAGGCTACCACGTCTAAATTTCAGCTTTTTTAACAGTATTAGACAAATGCATGATCTGTACTCTGGAAACTGAATGAGAGCATAATCTTTTATTCAAAGTTTAAAGCACTACTGTTCAAGTTTTTTTTTTTTAAATTTGGTGAAAAAAACTTGACATTATTGTAAAAAAATATAATTATTCTGTCTTGGGTATGAATTTGTGTCTTTTGGTCACATGAAAACCTGTGGCTGCATGTCTAAGGACACCATTAGCCTCACAGTATTCCAACGAAACAATCATTCATGTAATTCTGCAACAAATTTGGTTGCTATTATTACATATAAGGAAGAATAAATAATGTCAAATCATTTTTTATCTTATATATAATAGCTATATCAGAAATAGCTATCAAACCAAAGTGAACTGACTTGATGTTAAACTACAACAATCAGGAATTGTTTTTAGGTAACTAATATTTTTGCAACATTTGCAATCCAAGAAAGAGTTTCAGATTAAATAAGAGAAAAGAAGATTTTGAAATACTGATTCTCTTATATAAATTTTAATATAATAGCAAAAAGTGAATGATCACATTATTACTTCAAAATGTAACTCTGATTGTGTACTACTGCAATCTTGTATTTTTAGGCAATTTAATCTTAATTCATATTTATGTGATTGTTTTACTCTTTGTCATGAAAATAGGTCAACTTTATGTCACCTTTGTTTCTTACATGAAAATAAGGCATTAATTTCTTCCCATTTTTATACACTTTGACATTCCTAAATGATGAACAGTGGTTTCACACAGACCAGTTCTAATTCCTCTGCTGAAATTAACTATTCAGGGTGTCTTCCAGCTACCTGGCATGGGTACAAAGGGAACATGCTTTTGTTTTTTGTGTCTGGACAGCTGTGGATATTGCTTATGATGTTGTCTTTCTATCAGTTTGTCATAATGATATGCATACTAAATAACTAAATATTCACAATTAAGCATCAAAAATTCCCATTGGAATTCCAGAGATTTATTAATGTAAAAAATTTGTTCAGTAGGTATTATTACACATATAATTTTCTTCAAAATAGTTCCTTCCTCCTTTTTATGTTTATTGTTTTTCCTCTTGACAAGTCTGTACTTTAAAAATTTATAGTAATTTGAATTCTTAATTCCTGGGTGCAGAATGTAGTTATGAATGTCATTTTGTCTGTCATTTGGTGTGTTTTATTCTTAGTGCTGGTTTATTCATTAGCTAATCCATTGTGTGTGTTTCTGTGCAATGTCATTGCTTTGAGCTAAAACAATGCTTTCAGAGTTAGAAAATAACCATGGTATATATTGATTGAAAAAGTAAACCCTTGCTATTTTCTGTGAGTGGACAGTAAATGAAGAGTGATTTTAGGTGTGGTTTGTTTTGTTCTGGGCAGAGCAGTTGATGTCTTGAGTCTAAGCCTCACTTAGCAGGAAATCTCCCCACTAGCAACTTAAAAGTCTTTTATGGTTCTGATGTGAAGTTTCCTCCTTCAAAGGCTAGGTAGATGCTGTGGGTCTGAATGATGCAAGTCAATACTCTTACAGCATTTTTTTTCTTTTTCTCTGATAACTGAGTCCTAAATAGTTGTTGTTGCTGCTGCTGCGGTTTTCTTGTTTGGGAGTTTTTGTTAGTCTGTTTATTTTTGTTTTGTTTCCTTGAATAGGCATCATGAGCATTTGTTTATTTTTATTGTGTCTTATATACATTTTCAGAGCTCATGGGCCAGACTAATCAGAGTCCAGACACAGGATTGAAAAGACCTTGTGTACCAGGCATTTTCCATTTGCACAGCTGATTGAGAGAAATGGCTGTGACTGAGGATCTCTTACAGATCATGACAATCAAACATGTGAGCTGGCCCCCAGGATATCCCGAGGCTAAAGGAAAGAATTCCTGAGAAATTTGCCTTGGAGTGATTAAAATAAAATGTTTGCAGAGAATTACTTTTCCAGTGAAAAGGTAGGTTTACTGGTAATAGAGCTTGACAGGCATTTGCTTTTGCCAGTGATTATGAACCTGTACCATATGGCCAGATGCAATCACTTTGCATTCACTTGCTGCAATGATTGAAAAATTAATTTTGAAATCCAAAGACCTGCAACTGACAGCTTTCTAATGATGAGTGATGTGGCTATATAAAATTGCCTAAAAAAATATTTCTTGAGTTCTGAACTTCTGATTCATGTCTTTATGTTTACTGAAATATTGCTTTTTACAGTGTCACTGTGCATATTGCCAAAATGATTCTGCTACTATTCACTGAAGCTGTGTTTTTATGTTTTTAATTAGTACAAATTGTATTATATCATATTGGAATTTAACCAGGAGGGACTGAGAGCAATGCATTTTGGGTAAAGATATTCAGTATTTAATCCGCCCATAGTAAAAGTATATAAAGAACTTAATTCCCTAAGTTTACAATCCAGTTGTTAATCATCAAAGCTCTTCTGTTTTCTTGATTTATTTGTGTTTTTCCAAAACAACATTAAATATTTGCACTTATTTTAATTTCAGTTCTATTTCCCCACATGAATAGAAAAGTGAATATGATCTGAAGTTCTTATTGCCATCACAGGTGCTATTGTTATCCTAGGTAAGACTCTTGGACTCTTGCTTTGAGTAAGATAGTTTTATATATGGAACTGAAAAAGCCAAACATGAATAATGTCTATACTCCAACCATAATGGAAATCTGTCATGCTCTGGCAGTGGAAAAAAAGGACGCTCCCTAACATGAATGCACCTAAGATTAATGCACTAAAGGTAAGATTAATAACCTGAATTTCTATGCTGAGAAGGCAAGGTACCACTGTAGCATCAGCAGCTCCTGCCCCAGGTTGCCTAGACAGCTATTGAGGGGTTATACCATCCCTGAACTTTGCAAGGAAGGTAGCAGCATGGCAAGAATCTTCAGAAGAGGCCAGGGACACTGGATAGCAACCTGGAGCCTGAGTCAGTATGATACCATTGCAGAGAAGGGAAAACCTCTCCCTGGAATGCACAGTTCTCTGTTCTAGGAAGACTTGGCAATACCTCAGCTGGAGGGCTTTGTCCTGTTCAGCAAGTGGGAATGGGCAGAGCTTTAGGAAATGTGATTTATTTTGGGTTTGCGTGGCCAGGTTTTGGTAGTGTGGGGGCTACAGGGGTGGCTTGTGTGAGAATCTGCCAGAAGCTTCCTCCACATCCAGCGGATCCAATGCCATCTGGCTTCAAGATGGACCTGCCACTGGCCAATCAGAGATGGTGGTTAATGCCTCTCTGATAACATACATAAGAAGAAAAAAAAGTTGTTGCGCAGATGTAGCTGTGGCCAGAGAAAAGCAGGGTGAGAATAAGTGAGAGGAGCAACTATGGGGGCACCAAGGTCAGTGGAGAAGGAAGAGGAGGGGGAAGAGGTGCTCCAGGTGCTGCAACTGAGATGCCCCTGCTGCCCATGGTGAAAACCATGGTGAGGCAGCTGTGCCCCTGCAGCACATGGGGGACAGATCCACTGTGGAGGAGACCTGTGCTGGAGCAGGTGGATACTCAAGAGAAGGCTCTGAACCAGTGTCAGAGCAGGTTCCTGGCAATGACTGGCAGACCCATAGAGAGAGGATCCCATGCTGGAATAGCTTTCCTGGTAGGACTTGTGACCCTGTGGATGACCCATATTGGAGCAGGCTGTGCATGAAGGTCTGCATCCCATGGAAGAGTCACCTATAATGCAGCAGCTCATGAAGAACTGTATCCCATGGGATGGACTCATGTTGGAGAAGTTAATGGGGAGCTGTCTCCTGTGGAGTTCTGGAGAAGTGGAAAGGCTCTTCTCCCTAAGCAGCAAGAGAAACAACCTGTGATGACCTGACCATAACTTCCATTCCCTGTCTCCCTGCACTGCAGACTACAGGGGTAGGAGGTAGAGCTGGGAAGGAGGGAGAGGTGGGGAGAAGGTGTTCTAAAGATTTATTTTACTTCTCATTATCCTGCTCTGATTTTGTTAGTAATAAATTTAAATAATACCCCCAACTCAAGTCTGTTTTGCCTGATATGGTATTTGTAGTGTGACCTTCCTAATCCTTATCTCAACGCATGAACCCTGCATTGAATTTTCTCTGCCCTGCCCAGTTGTAGAGGGGAGTGATAGATAGGTTTGGTGGGTTCCTGGTGTCCATAAAAGGAGATCAAATAAATTGGGATTCTTTGAAACAGGAAGGGAGACATGACTACAGCTTCCTGAGACTCCAGATATACAAAATTACTATGTTTATTTTCGCCCAAAGATTTTTTTCTGTCTTTTAGTATGTCAGAATGGATGTAAAATATACATACTATACAGTAATTTACTATTAAGCCCAAGGGTTTTTTCCTAAATGCACATGTCTGTGAATATATTCATACTACTTGCAAAAATTATAATTTTTCTATCAAGTCATCAAAAAGTGAGGGCACTGTATTTTATTTATTCAGAGATCTTAGTCTCCTACTTTTCTGACTGCTAACAGCCCCAAATGCAGCTCAGTTGTAATAGAAGCTACTAATAAAGATCAGAATTTTAAAAAATATTTTGGCTGTGGAGTGAAAATTAGACAGTCGTTATGAAGGTGGATGTGGGAGGACAAAGAGCGAAGGAGAGAAAATGTGAGATTCAGCAATGTTCTGACAAGAAAGTGATTGCGTAGGTGGACTTCCAGAGGCTTGTCTGAATATTACCTGTGCAGTGGGTTCCTGATGGGAATGACAGAATTCATCTCAGTGTCTACCATGAGAAGGGTAAAGAAAAAGAAGGAGAGAGAAAAAAAAGAAAAAATGCTTCGTTCATTAATCAGCTTGTTAGACAAGAGAATGTGCTCTATAATGAGCTGCCTCTGAAATCTATAGAAAGAATTGGAAATAGTTTTACTAAAGAAGACTGATAGCTTAATATGAAATGCAGCACACTGGGCATTCTGTCACTAAAATGTGATGGCCAGAATTTGGCGGCTAGTAACATGACATTTATTTGGTGCTATAGTGTTGCATAAAATAGTCATGATATAGCAGATTATTTCAGGAAACTACTAATAGAATTAAACAGGAGGTGATTTGGTCACTACTTAAGTCTACCCTTTACACTCTTGAGAAGTTGGAGTGAAGGTATGTACACTTCCATTACCTGTGGTCATTCTGGGCTCTGAGCTATTCTGCTCTCAGAGTAACTGGGTATGTATGCAAGTCTGAGAGATGAACACTGGAATTATCTTAAAGAGTTCTTTGCAAAACTGAAAATGTGATGAAAAATATGTATATATCTATATATGCATATATATATGTTGCATATACATTGACTCTTAAAAAAAATATCCTCATGAAGAACACTATATATTTGGTAGCTGAAAATGCACAAATATTTTCCATTCAAGACTAACAAAAATTTTTCAACTACGTTTTTTTTTTAGTATTGTACAATATTTAATAATATACTGCATTATCTGAACTGATCTTTGTGACTAAAGAGGGGTGATCATATGGTCTGGCTGATGTACAATCAAATTGCCAGTCCACTGTCTAAGTTTCATGAGCAACATAGGCTGTGTGGATGAAAGCAATTCTTAAATGAAATTAACAAATGTGGAAAACACACCTCCAGTTTAGATGGAGTGGAATTACAGATACTGAAAGGGACTAGAGGGCTGCATTTCTTTTAAAGTAGAAGTGGACTTGGAAAATATAATGGCACATCCTAGCATCTGAGATAATTTAGACTGTGGGGTACAAACACGCACTGTTTTCGGGGGTGTTAATCAGGGAACTGCAACAGTGAAAATTTGTGTCTGTGTCTTCCCAATTAAAGATTTGTCTTTTATGTTATAATGGAACTTTATGTACCATTCTTGTTTGGGAAAAAAATTCCCACACGGAGATAAGTTACTAACACTTGGTGTATCTACGTGCTCAGAGCAAAAAAAAATTCTTTTTCAATAAAACATGTTGAAACACTTCTATAGCAAGAAATGGTCGTTTGTAGATGCAGCCTTTTTCATTATTAAATGCCAGAAGCTACGTAAGTAGAATTTTTATTCTTCCCTTATTCATTCCAGTATCAGCCTTGTCTTCTCTTGCCTAGCTTTCCGCCACATTTTAACTTTCAGTGCAGAAGTATGGTGACATAAATGCTGAGAACTGCAAGAGAGAAGTGTATCAGGGTTGTGTGGCAAGACTTTGGTAGAGGAGAGCTCAAGAGGTGGCTTCTGTGAGGAAGTGCCAGAAGCTTCCCTCAGTTCTGACAGGGCCAATGCCAGCTGGCTCCAGGACAGATCCACTGCTGGCCAATCTGAGTCCATCAGCGATGGTGGTGGCGCCTTTGGGATAACATAGTTAAATAAGGGAAGAAGGAAGGAGAGGAAGTGCTTCTGATGCCAGGTTAAAGTTCTGTGTTGTGCAGGGTATTCAGGAGTGCAGGAAGACCATAAGGTCCCCGTCAACCACAGAGAGCATGAAGAAATAGCTTGAAAGTAGGATTGCATGCAGTCAGCCCCACATGTAGTAGGACTTCATTGTAATCAGAGTGCCAGGCTCTGTGGATGATACTGGCTGAAAGCTGAGTGTGCTTAGCATTGCATGTGACAGTCCATTATCCCAGTGGCTCTTAGCCTAGCTGAGAGAGCAGCAGTCAATGGAAAGGTGATTGTTCGGCAATTCTGATATGTTTTAAACCATTACTGAATCCTTTTATCCAAAGCTGTATCACAGCTCTGTCAATCAATATGTGCGACACTGTCTCTGTGCAAAGCCTTACTGGGCAGCTGTCTCTCAGTATCAAAGTGTTTCCTGAAAGAAGACAATCATTTGTACAAAATAGAGATGTCCTGAGTGTAAACCCTGTCTGTTCTGCAATACAAAACAGAACTGATGGCAAAACTGATGGTTTAGTGTCTGATGAAGGCACAAAGCAGCACTGGGTTAAGGTGACCCTACACTGCCCTATAACTGATGTGGTTTAGTTCCCACAAATGAAACTTCTTCCTAAAAACAAAGCATGCTTTTCTTGTATAGAACCATCACCCACAGGATCTACATATGTATGTTTTAATTTTTCAGATACACTTCCCATATGTTTAAGGGAAGCTTGAAAATGCTGTTCTTTGCCACAGGGTTTCTGGCCATCCAGGCTGTGCTGGGAGAAGCAGTCTGCAAGGATTAGCTGTGCAAGAGCTCTGGAATTGGCAAGGTGACACACTGAATATGTAGAAATCACAAGAACTGTCCTATCAGTTGAAAGACTCTTGCTCAGGTGCTTCAAAACACCAAACAGCTCTCATCTTGGTTAGTTAGAAGTTATCATTAGATCTGTCAGTAGGACTACTTTAGCATGACTTCCAGAAACTAGAAAAATTAAGTACAGAGAAATTATTCTTCCACCTAAAAATATGGCTTATAATAAAAAACTTGGAAAATAACTTTGTAATTTTTCATGTCTCTCAATTCCCTCCATTTATCTCTTCTAAGGAAAATACATAGCATTTTTAAAAAATACTTTGTCAAGTAAAGGTACCAGAGAAACACTTTGCTAAGCATTAAGAAAACCAAATTTTATTTATACTGAAAGCAGAATGAATCTTTATTGGTTCACTTTTGGCTGTGATTAGTCTGTAAAGCAGGTTTAATTCTGTAAAACAGAATGCTGGTATGACAAGTACAAGAAAATATTCATCTACTCTACTTGAACAGGAAAAAAATGGTATGGATTTCAGTGCATGTTGATATAAATTATGCTAATTCATCCTTCAGAAGGATAATTTATTTATGTGACCATGTATTCAAAACTTCACTTGATGCATAAATATACTATTATGTACTGCAGGTGTCCCTCATGTCTGACAGTGGTGTTAAAACCAACAAATAACAATTATCTAAGCAGATGCCTTTTATGAATACAATGTAGGCCCTCAATTTTGAATCCAAAATGAAATCTTTTACAGTGTTTTCCTAGTGTTTTCACAGTGGTTTCCTAGTCTTCTTCTTTTGACAGTGTCATGGTAGGAAATTCTAAATTCTATATTACAGATACTAATTACACTAATCAGTAGTGTTGCACACGCTATTTTAGTCTGTGCTTTGCAGGGAACACCTGTTTGGAAGCACAGTTTAAACTATTGAAATCTTAATAATTACTGGGACAAGGGTGGCAGTTACAAAGATAATCCACATTTAAATAAGACACTGTTCAACATTCAGACACTTCTAGCAGATATCCCTCTAAGGCTTAAGGACATCCAGGGAAAACAGAACTTAAGTGGAAAACAAGTTGGACTGAAGAGTAGGTAAAATATGTAAATCCATTTTTATTCTTCTAATTTAATGTCTTGAGTCTATGTTTCAAATTGACATATGAAAATAAAGCTATAATCAGTAAAATATCAATATGCATATTTAACACTAAGTAAAAGTTCTTATACTTGAAGCAACTTGAGTATAAATGTCTCCAATAAGCACTTAATTTAAATTTAGGGAGACAGCTCCTTTGCTAATTAGAAACCCACAGACTGGTGGAAGTGTAGCTATCAAACATTAGTATAGTGCTTACAAATGTCTAGCTCAGTAGTCATGTAATCAGCTCAAATTTATATAAGCAGTAAAAGTTCATGTCCTCAGGGATTTCTTAAAATTTCTTTGCACTTTTTCACTTTTGTTTTTCATGACAGTTTCTACAAATCTTGAGTACTATGTATTAAACAGAATATAGAGAGCATGAGTTTGTTTTCTCATGCTTAAGTATATCAGTATTTCAAAAAAGGCCTCACAGTACATGGAATGTATTTAATGTGCAGAAACGAACTATTAGTACCTTTATGTTTCATTCAACACATTAATCTACTCCTTAATCTAGTTTACTTTTTTTTTTTTAGTAAAAAGTTTCAGCAGATCTTCAAGATCCATAAAAAAGGAAAAAAAAAATCAGATACTGTCATAGGAAGGTATGCTGGTTTCATTTGGGGTAGACTTAATTTTCTTTACAGTGGCTAGAGAACTGTGTTTTGGATTTGTGCTGAGCACAGAGTTGATAATACAGAGATGTTTTTGTTATTGCTAAACAGGGCTTGAACAGAGCCAAGGCCTTTTCTGTCACACTGGCAAGGAAGTTGGGGTTTCATTGGAGGTTGGGAGGAGACCACTGGTGCAGGTGACCCAAAGTGACCAAAGGGATAATCCAGATGATATGGCATTGTGTCAGTGTATAAAATGGGGAAAGAAGGAAGAAGGAGAGGTATGGCATTGGTCAGTAGGGCATAGAGTAATTGCACTGGGCATTACTTGTTTTTTATTATTTACCCTTACTGCATTTTACAGTTATTTTCTGTTATTAAATTGTTCTTATTTCAACATAGAAGCTTTACTTTCTTTCTCCTCCCCATTCCACTGGGGTGGGGGGGAGGAGAAGGCAGTGTTGAGCAAGTGGCTGTGTGGTGCTTAATCTTCAACTGGGTTTAAATCATGACAGCAGGAAACAGAGAGTTATTTACCTGCCCCTCATTTCCCATCATTTTCCTGTAGAAAGACAGCATAGATGTGGAGGGCAATAACATGTTAGAACTGACTCCCAACCATGCTGTGTTAGGCCTGCAGTTGAATTCAGCACAGTGTAAAAGGCACAGAATTTCTATTCATGTATCCACAGGTGACATTCCAAGGCACAGCGTGGTTTAGCGGTAAATGCAATGCACCTGTGGAACGTAGTGATGACAGTGTTTGCAAATAACTTTCCTTGAAGGGAAAGATCCACTACGTTTGGCAAGGTCCATAATGAAAAACAATGACTCAGTTCCATTCACTATTAATCTCCCAGATGCAGTTACATGTCAGGGTTATACAGGGAATATGCCAAATATATGCATGCATAGACATATATATATATATATATATATACACACACACACACACACACACAAAGTCTGAACAGGAACAGCCAGCACTGGTGTTGCTCTCTGTTCTGCTTGAATGTCATTAAAAATGTAAGACAATTTTAGATTGGACACAGTTGAATAATTACATCCAAAAATGCATCTTTCTTTGCATTTTCCTCTTACTTTCTTTATATTCTAGTACTTCTTACTTAACTTTTGCTGTGCTAGAGAGAAGGAAGGAAGGAAGGAAGGAAGGAAGGGAAAGAAAAAGAAAGAAAGAAAGAAAGAAAGAAAAGAAAGAGAAAGAAAGAAAGAAAGAAAGAAAGAAAAGAAAGAGAAAGAAAGAAAGAAAGAAAGAAAGAAAAGAAAGAGAAAGAAAGAAAGAAAGAAAGAAAGAAAAGAAAGAGAAAGAAAGAAAGAAAGAAAGAAAGAAAAGAAAGAGAAAGAAAGAAAGAAAGAAAGAAAGAAAAGAAAGAGAAAGAAAGAAAGAAAGAAAGAAAGAAAAGAAAGAGAAAGAAAGAAAGAAAGAAAGAAAGAAAAGAAAGAGAAAGAAAGAAAGAAAGAAAGAAAGAAAAGAAAGAGAAAGAAAGAAAGAAAGAAAGAAAGAAAAGAAAGAGAAAGAAAGAAAGAAAGAAAGAAAGAAAAAGGTGGTTTTGTTTTCCCTCACTTTTTCTCACACTGGGCAGCATCTCTGAACTCATACATGAGTGATAATGAAGTATAGTAAGGCAGAGTTTGCTGTAGGTTGTACTCTTTTAGGAAGAAAGGAAACAGGGATAGAACTGAGTATCCCAATCTTTAGCTCCTGAGATTGTGAAATTATACCCAGTGCTTTAATAATAATAATAATAATAATAAAAACCCAACACAGTCTGCATTTTAATATTTGGTTATACAATGATTGTATAACCAGAGGAACTTTATGAGCTACCTCTTGCCCTGTATTTTTATGAGCTTCTGATTTCAAAATGAACTGCCTGGTATTATTGCCTCTGACCAAGGTAGGGCACATTGCTTGATCTTTGGAGATTTGTTCAATGTGGGTATTTTAACCTAAATTTTTAGGTTAGAATAATTTTGGACCTTCTTTCTTTATCAGTTAATTTATTTTCCTTCACAAATCATCCAGAGGCATATTTCATTCTTATGCAGTTATGATTTACATTCTTAGAAAAGCATAAATAAACTGTATCCCTAAAATATTAGAGGTAAGCACTGCCATTTTCTTTGGAACAATTAGTGAATGTGAAAGCAATCAGATTGTGCTGTTATACTTCCCATAGGAATGCCAAATGGTGTTTTATGAATGTCATTAATATAATATGCAAATGGTCTGCTTGGCTTTTGCTCCTCTGTTTGGATTAACCCAGTCAATCAGTCAGATGTTGCTGTGAGAAAGTTGATGAAAGCTTATCCAGTTGTTGAGAAGGTCAACAAAATGACAGACCCCTCTCTCTTTGCACTTGCCCTACAGCTAGAATACCATAAATAGCAATGTTTGCATGATTAACTGAAGTCATCTGGGTATTTATAAGGGACTCTAAGCAAGTTGTTATAAAATTTCCTATAACATACTTTTATCATAGTGTGAGCTATTATAAAAGAATTTAGCTTTAATATATTTGTATTAATAAGGAGTGTTCAAATAAAATGAAAGCTTCTTATAATCAGAAAATGCATTTAATCATAAAGATAACTTTCTAGAAAAAAAATTAAATAGCAAGCAGTCCCTTCAAGGTAGAGATTTTGCTTTTCAGTCTTTTTATTCAGTTTCCTCCTAATATTTTTCAATTATCTTTTTCAAGTGAGCAGAAGTGAAATTTAGGTTTTCATCTTCCTAAACTCTATACTGCTTTGCAGCCACAGAAAAATTACTAAAAAACTCCTCTTTGCAGAAGACAATGCTCATACAGAAGATAAAATCTCTAAATAATGATTGTTTGCTGTCTGGATAGCAATAGAAATCTCTGTTGCAGGGGAGCTTATAGCAGCATCTTCAGCTCAATCAGGATAGATATCCTGACTCACTTTTCTACTTGGTTTTTGTACTCCAGCTACCCAAGGTCCTACATAACCTCTTCAGCAACACCTTTAATCCTTCATTATTGATTGTATTAATCTTAATACAAAATATCTCCTTATTATCAATGTACAAAGGACTTATTTTATGATTCTGTGTCTGCAGTAGCAGTTTGTACTTATAGCTATGTACAATACGGCCAGTTCTACAATTTGGAACCACCTGAGATTCTCTGTGATAGTCCAAGTCTCCACCTAGGATATTAATCTACATATTTAAACATAACAATTGGTTTATGCACAGCAGAAGCTGCCTAGGGAAATCTCTAGACCTTTCCAAAATTCCCAATTCTAGAGTTCCTGCAGCAATTAGTAAAAAACTCTGTTGTGAAGGAGGCTGGGAAATATGTCAATCACCGTTTCTTATATCAAGCTAGTCCATTGTATCTATTCAGTCTCTGTGCAGAGACCATCTGGGGAGATCCTGGACCAGGCAAATAATAACTAAGTGCATTGGGTGTGTACACAGGCCTTGCTCTGATACCAATTGACACCACCATAGGGCAAATCTGAATTTGAATCCTATTTTTCCTTTATGATTTGCATTCTAAAGGTATTATCACTGTATGTTTTCCTCTTACATTTATGACATGGCAAAAGAAAATCCTTAGGTGAGAAATTATAAAACAATACTATAAGCTTTGCTCAGAATAACTTGAAAACCAAGTGGTTTAAAATGTTGAAACTAAGAAAAGAAAGTCACACACTAAAAATATAATTCGATTTCATCAGTGTTTCCTTTCAGTGAGAATCTAGCTGGGGATGCAAGTACATCATGATGCTTCTGAGCTTTGTATTTCAATAATTTTATACTAAAATGTCTTTTTAGATGATTGCATTATACAGAAGTATCACCAAATGAAGAATGCTTTTTAGAAGCTATTATTTCAGAAAACTTGAGTACTACAACTTTAGTCAGAGGTAGGTGACTTGAGGATAGCTCAGCTAAGGAGAGCGCTAAGAAATTGTGTTTTGGCCTGCAATCTTATTCTAATTAAATATAATTAAATACAATTCCTGTGAAATCTAAACCAACAATGTAATATTTTTAATACAATGTATTATTTTTAATATTTCAGTGCTGTATCTTAGTGGCTTTTTTTATGGGAGAGCTACTTCTCCTGAATGTCTGAACTTCTGGACTGAAGTATGCTTCCTTGTCTCTCTGAACTCTACTAGGAATTTTTGTAAGAATCAGCTTTGACTGTACTCTCTGAAATTTTCTTCAAAGTTCAAGGAAAATGTGGCATTGAAGATAATCTTTTTTTTTGAAAGTAATTGTCTATTGGCCAGTGCAATGCAGCAGTTGTGTTTTAGCCCCAGTCAGCAGCTCAGCCCCCACACAGCCACTCACTGAATCAGAGCTGTACAGGTGAGAGAACTCATGGGTTGAGATAAAGTAAATTTAATAATTAAAAAAATACAAAACAAAAAACCAAAAAACCAAAATACCAGAAACCAGAGAAAAATTTTAAAGAGGAAAATATATTAAACCAAGACAGACAAGTGATGCAAAAAACGCCAAATGCTCACAGCCTCATGCCCAAGCAGTCCCCAGACATGGGCAGCCACAGATGACCTTCCTCATGGGCAGTTTTATAATGGAGCATGATGCCATGAGGTTTGGAATATTCCTTTGGTCTGTTGGGTCAGCTGTCCTGGCTGTGTCCCCTCCCAACTCCTTGTGCCTCCCCAGCCTCCTCACTGGTGGGGTGGGGTGAGTAGCAGAAAAAAAACTTGCTCTGTGCAAGTGCTTCTCTGTGGTATCGAAAGCATCCCTGTGTTATCAGCACTGCCGCCAGCACAAATCCAAAACACAGCCCCATCCTAGCTGCTGTGAAGAAAAGTAACTCAACTCCAGCCAAAACCAGTACAACAGCTGATGAAATTCCTCATCAAGTTAAGATGGAGGGCACTTCAGTAAGAGAGCTGACCCAGCATGACTCCTGGAATCCATCTTGTCTCTACATCTCTTGTTCAGCTCCAGTAAAACCTTTCTAAATTGCCTACAATCTCAGCAGCCTATTTGCTCCAAGGCCTCTTACTCCTGTCTTCAGGAAGCAAGCAGGCATACAGTGTTTGTTGCCTTGGATTGCTACGAGAGTCCAATTCCAAATGGCTCATTTGGCACAAACTGATGTGTTATTTATTTCCTCACAAACAAGATATTAATCCATTCAGCTTAAGTGGGGACATAAAAATGGGGCTGTTCTGTGGGTGTACAGTTATAGCACTCTGCAGTCCTTGGATACATGACAATGAATGTACCACAAAGTTCCCACATTATCTAAGTCACCCAATTATCTCTGGACTAAATTCTGTGAATACTTATGTAGCAGTAGACTTCAGAGTAGTATCAGATTCACCATTTTCATGTAAGCAAAGATTGTTTTAAAATCAATTGAAGTAATTGAAAAATTGTTCCTTAGATTTCTATGGCCTTTGTGCCACAAAAAGAACAGATGAAAATATGATTACTTATTTTATGAACATTACTCTTTATGTGATTTGTTTAGGCATTTCTTATGAGGAATATTTATTTTTAGTTTTCATGAGGCTTTAAAAAAGTAATCTAAATAGGATTTTGAAATATCTGAATTCAAGGCATATTTGAAATATTAGCATGCTTGCTATGAATACAAAAAAAGAATTTTTCTGCCATAACAAAAGCAGGAAATTAATTGATTATAACAACACCATTAGAGAGATATTCCACTTGTACTGTCAAAAATAACACAAAGGTATTTAAAGCAGGAGATTTCAAGCCCCATTTGGATTTGACAGGAGAAATCAATAGGCATAAAAGAAGACCGGTTTTGTTTTGATAGCTTTTTTTCTTTTCTGCACTAGTGTCCTGAATTTCTGCTGTTCCTTAGTAACATTGCTATTATTTTAAAAAAGGATAGTGAAACAGAGTGCTCTTCCTGGACTTGTAGCCTTCAGGAGGGTCAACTCTAGGAGCTGTCCTCAGAGCTGACATGCAGATATTCTTTCTTCCTGCTCTTCTGCTCTACCTACTCCAAAAAGAGAGCCAAAAAAAAAAGAATTACCTTAAAAAGGCTGACTACTTTTTGTAATGATGAGTGGGGCTTCTCAGTTGACACTGTCTGCCAATAGATGATGAGCACTGCCTGTATGAGCAAGGTGTCACTGCTGAAATCTTCAGGTAACAAGAAAATAGCTCTCAGCAATTCAAAAAATAATTGTCACTTCATTCGTCTTTGCAAAAAAAAAAAAAAAAAAAAAGAAATGCAGCAGAATGGAAAAAGAAAGCTGTACAAGGAAAAAGGAAAAAATAATGATAGGATGATTTAACAAGTAATACAATGTAATAATAATCTTTCTATTGAGATGGGTTTCATGTCAAATTAATTCAAGGTCAATTTTCATAAATTCAACATTTCTGGGAAAAAAATGCAAGCTATTCTGCCTTCCATAAAAGTGAGGGATTCTAACTTTCTTCTCTGCTGACAAGTCATAGTTATATAATGTGTCATGACATGGAACTGTCAGTGAAATAATGTCAGGTAATTTTATAAAAAGCATAACTGACAGAAGTGTAATTAGCTGGTGGCATTGCAACCGAACTTGAACCTGGGTGTTTTGTGAAAGTCTAGTCCAGACAAAGTTCATTTACAAGGAAAGTGTGAAGTCCGTAGACACTTTTTTCCCAATGTGTTTATAATTAAGCTGGCTGGCAACATGTATTTCTTCTGCTAGACATATTTTTAAAGCCATATTTTAAGCAAAAAAAAAAATCTAAGCATTATTGCTGCTGGAACGAACTTCTTTGTGAGATCTTTTACCTAAAAATCATTATTAGTTTCTATTATCTGACGTTTTGGGATCACAGAACACTTGAGATAGCTATGGAAGAAACCTCCTGAAAGAGTCAAAAATCCTTGTGGACAGAAGAAAGGGACACATGCTGTGTGAGTGAGCAGTTTTAGGCACAGACAGGGAATGTTTGCCATGGAGCCAGCATGTGCTTGCAGCCTCAGGAGAAACAGGGGAGGCAGCTGGGGCCAGTCTGACTTTCAGTGGTGTCCCCATGCTGGGCAGAATGGTGTTGGCAGGGCCTGACAGTGCAAGAGACCTGGAAGTGGAAAGCAGCCTGGAAGGTGAGTGTTCTGATTGAGTGGGCCTGTGGACAACCAGATGGAGATTCACATAAAGTCCTTCCAACCTTCTTCCACCACAGGGCAAAAGACATTCTTCGCCTACCAGGAGGGGTGTCTTCTGCCCCAGCCAGACAAGTGCCTTTTTTTTTAATTTTTATTTTTAATTTTTTAAAAAAATTTTTCACTTGCCTGTTTTCTCAGAATTCACAAAGTCTAGTAGCAAAAATTGAATTTATTGAACATGGGCCTCAATTATGCGGGGTAGCATTTCAGAAAAGATGGAACTCATTCTGCTGGTGTTTCCCTTGAAATCTAGCAGATTTGAATAAGTGGTATGTATATACTGAAAAAACTAAGAAACAATCAATAAATAAAATATTACAGGGACCCTTACAAGACTAGATCCACATCTTGTGGCTGCCACACACAAATGCCAAATGTCACACATCAAGAGCTAACTTAATATTAACGTTTACCAAAACATCCTCAGAATAGGCCTGAGTTTCTTCCGCATAAAAATGGTGGGAATATTTGATAGTTGTGGCTTACTCATTCATTGAAAGGCTGGATGTTCAACCAGGAGATACTTCACTCCAAACTCAAATAAAGGCTATAACTTCAAGCTCTTTTTATTGATTCCAGTGTGATTTGTAACAGCTTGTACTGTAATTCTGAAAACTCTTGAAACTGTAAAGAAATTCATACTCCATGATGCAGCTGAGGGACTGCTGCATGTTTTTATTGTCTGCAGTATTGAGACTCTCTTCCTTTCTCTCATTCGAGCCTATCCTGGTGCAGAATATTTACACTGCATGGAGCAGATCCAAGCATCTTTGTGCGAGGTCCCTCCCTGAGCTGAAAACTTCCCTGCTGCTGGTACCCTACAGGAGCACCACAGTTTCAGCCTTGTTATATCTGGGGAGAAAAGCCTGAAGGAAATTTATTTTTCCCCTTACTCCTTGACCTCCTCATCAGCTAAGCAGCCGCAGGAAGACCTTTTCTGCAACCCTGCCTTGTACCTGCATTGTTAAGCTCTGTTCTGCTGTCATGACCCTTCCTTTATCCTGAGCTCTACCAGTCAAAAAGGACCAGAACCCATTGAACTCCAAACAGCAGCTGCTTGGCCACACCAATGGGCACCACAGAAACCCCAGCTGATCTCAACTGTAAAGGTGAGAAAAATTCTAGTAGTTCATTCGGTATTCTCACATCCTTAGGTCTTCCTCTGACCAGCCATGCCCTGCTCTCCACTCCAGTACAAGACTGTTGATAATCCCTGTGGGGTTTTTTTTCTCTCCTTTCTCGATATTCAGACTCTTTCTACCAAATTCCTATGGTGACAGGTACTGCTGGTGATGATTTAATATACCATGCTGTGAAGAGCACTGGGAGCTGGGTATGATCCATGTCTTTATAAAAGAGAGACACCTCTACACACATCAATAGAAGTTTGAATAGTAAATCAAATCCCATTTCAGTAAACCAGTGGTTTATTATTTAAATTGCATAATGCATGCTATTGATACTAATATAACTTTGATTTATGCTTAAAATTAAACGTGAATCTGTTCTATTGTATTATGAGTCTGAAATAGTCATGGTATGGAAGATTTGTAAGTCTGTTACTTTTGATTTATAAAGCATTTGCTCTAGTAACAAAAACAACCCCAAAAAATCTGTAACTGTTACACATCAGAGATAATGACCAAGAGAAGAAAAAGTGGTTTAGTCTAAATAGCTCGATAAGCTTACATCAGTTCAAATTATATCTGTGTCTCCTTCCAATTATAAAGAGAAATCCTAACTAAACCCTAGCACACTAATGGGTAGTGGTAGAGAAATGGAAAACCACGGATCATACAATAGATTTAAATGTCAAGGTCTTAGAAGCACATTTCTTTACTGTTTCTGAAAGAAAGCTTGGCTCCATTACCCCAGCATTTAAAAGTAACAACTTCATTTTCTTCTGCCTAACTCACACAACCTTTTAACATCAATAAAGTTTCAGTGGCTTAAAGGAAAACCTTGGTTCTAGCTTTTATCCAGAAATAATGAATAAATAAATAACGAAACTTCTATTCATTGTGGTCACTCTGTTTCTGCTAATGAGGAAATGAAAGTTTTGTTGCAGAATAGTAAGTTCTTGCTGAATGATAGTAGTTGGCACTGTTCTTGTTCAGGGATGACCCGAGATTTCTGTGTGTTGATATAAAAAATATACAGACGAAAACTGCATGTAAGAGAGAATCTTTCTCCATATTTTGCAATTATTTTCAAGAATAATTAGCACTATTTCATTTAACATTGGTCTGTAAGTTCAGTGTAACATTTATAATAGTGATTTATATGTGTGATGATAAAGGTCCATTCCAAGAAATGTCTTTGTAAAGAATTATTTTGCTCAATTAGTATAGATTTTATCTATTATTCATATAACATAACCAAAAGATTAATAAAATGTAATTAATAAAATATAATAATAAAATGTAATTAATTAAATAAATGTAAAAAAAATGTAGTTAATCTAGCTTCAAGAAAAACATTGAGGTGCTGGAGTGAGTCCAGAGAAGAGCAAGGAAGCTGGTGAAGGGTCTAGAGGGTAAGTCCTATGAGGGCCAGCTGAGGTAGAGGGGTGTTGACAGTCGTCAAAAGGGTTTCAGGGTGAAGGAAGAGACGAGATGGGCTCCATGATCAGAAGGCTTGATTTATTACGTTATGATATATACATCTATTATAACTATACTAAAAAGAAAAAGAAGAGGAGTTTCCAGAAGCTGCTAGCTACCTAACAATAGAAAGTAAAGAATGAATAACAAACCAGCTCTCTCAGACTGTGTCCGAGAGATCTCAGTTCTGGATTGGTCACCAACCCCAAACATCCAAACTGGGCCAATCCAGGCAGACCTGTTACATTCCACAGCAGCAGATAACCTATTGTTTATGTCTGGTTGCTGAACTTCTCAGCTTCAGAAAATCCTAAGAGAGGATTTTTCATAAAAGAAATGTCTGTGACAGAGGGGCTTGTTTTTCCTGGAGAAAAGAGGCTCAAGGGGGACCGTATCACTCTCTACAACTGCCTGAAAGGAAGGTGTGGCCAGGTGGGTGTTGGTCTCTTCTCTCAGGTAACGAGTGACAAGACAAGAGGAAATGCCCTCAGGATGTACCAAGGGAGGTTCAGGCTGGACATAAGGAGGAATTTTTTCACAGCAAGGATTGTTAAACATTCGAAATGTCTACCACCAGTTAGATGGTAGCATCACCTTCTTGGAGGTGTTCAAGAAATGACTGGACTATGGTAAACCAGACCATAGTGCCATGGGGTCTGGTTGACAACTTGATATTCAATCAAAGGCTGGAGCTGCTATTCTCAGAGGTATTTTCCTATCTAAGTGATTCTGTGATTCTGTATATCTACTTAGGTTATACAAAACACTCCTGTAATTCAAAGTTCTGCCCTGGAGCTAAATACTACAAATTTATTACCCTAGTGGAATTAAAGTGAATCATAAGATGAAAAAAAGAGAATTAATGTGAAATAAGTGAAGTTCGTATCCTCATGTGCATTTGGTTTTGCCTTCAATGCTGCCCAAATGGAGCACTTAATGAAGAGCAGGTTGTGACCTGAAGTTATTAGCCTACTATAAGTAACTTTATTATTGGTATACAATCTCCTGCTTTTGTGTGTAGCTCTGTTAATTTTCCCTGATACTTCAATCAGTAGACCTAGGGCTGCCTTTTTATCCAGCATTTTAGAGTCCTAATACTAAATGTTAATTTTACAAATTTATATTATTTTTAAAAATTACATAAATTCATCTGGTTATCTGAATTTCATTTGTTACAGAATAGAAGTGTTCTGTCACCTTTTGCTGTTGAAAAAAACCATAAGGGCAAACTCCTCCACAAGTGAAAATACAAAACATGTCTCTCTACCATCTCATCCATCCGTGAAAGATGTTAAAAATGTCTTGAATATCTTCTCTAAATATGTGAAGGCAAATAAGTTTATCAGGAGTAGTCAAACAGATTCATCGAGGGGAAATCATGCTTGACCATTCTGATAGACTTCTGTGATGGAATGACATGATTGATGAGGGGACAGCAGTGGATGTGAGGATATCAAGGCTGCTGTCTCCCATAGCATCCTCACAGGTAAGCTCAGGAAGTGTGGGTTACAGAGTGGACAGGGAGGGGGGTTGGCCAAGACCAACGGCATCCTGGGCTGCATCCGGAAGACTGTGTCCAGCAGGTCAAGGAAGGTGACCCTGCCCCTCTACTCTGCTCTGATGAGGCCACATCTGGAGTTCTGTGTCCAGGTCTGGGCTCCTCTGTACGAGAGATACTTGGAGTTTCAGGAGAGGATTCAGAGGATGGCTGCAGAGATGGGAGGGATCTAAAGATACTGAGGTAGCTGGAACTTTTAGTTTGGAGAAGGGATGACTGCGATGTGACCTTATCTATAGGCACAGACCTGACCTGAGGTGAGCTCAGGTGGTTGGAGCATGGTGCTAATAATGCCAAGGGTTTGTGGGTTTGAGAGTTGGACTTGATGATCCTTGGAGGTCTCTTCCAACTAAGAATACCCTGTGATTCTGTGAAACATCTTGAAGATGGGTGTCAGGATGATACGGCCAGACTCTTTTTAGTGGTGTCCAGTGACAGGTCAATAGGCAAAAAATGACACACAGGAAGTTCCATACGAATGTGAGAAAATTATTTGCTTTGAGCATGCTAGACTGCTGGAAGAGGCTTCCCAGAGAGCTTGTGGAGTCTTTTTCTCTATGTTCAAAACCTACCTGGATGTGGTCCTGTGCAACCTGCTCCAGGAGCTTGTGCTTTAGCAGGGAGAATTGCACTAGATGGTCTCCAGAGGTTCCTTCCAACCACAAACATTCAATGATTTATTCAATTAAATTCTCATAAATGAAGTAGGACCTTCAATAGGACTTAGATGTCTAACCACTCTTAATGATTTTGACCATTTATTTCAATGAAGCTAATTTCTGCACTATTAAGCAAGATCTCCTCAAGAGACAAAATATTTAAAGCAGACCAGAAAAAGAAATTTAAAACTTGCTGGCAATGAGCTTTAACATTTCCTTCTGAGTTTTACATGCCAAGATCTTCTTACAGTTTTTCTATCCTGACTTTGAGGTGGTCCAATTTCAAAAGCATATAGATTATTTTCTGCCTTCCAATAAAGTAGTCATGAAACGTGTTTCCCCTTTGATAATTCAATAGGCATGGAATGTATACACTCTTGGGGACAAAAAAATAGTGCTAAATAAGGTGGCTGGTTATCCTTCTATGTTCTGAGCATAGCTAAATTGACCATAGCTAATTTTGTTTTCACACGATTGGCAAGAAGGTAGGTGTTTTGAACCAATATGTTAAATGTTCCACTTCATGAACTGGAAACATGCCTGAGCAGCTGATTGTGCCAGCTGGCTGATCTTAGCACAGGGTGTGTGTTCACTATGTCTCATGGCATTGAATTAGCCAACTGTCTGTTGTCCCCTTTTGAGACAAAACTAATAAGAAATGTGATTAAAGAACTACTTTATTTCACTGATCTTTGCCTCAAAAGTGGACAAAAATCCTATGCCAAAGGGTAAAGTTCTGCCCTTGGTTACCCTGTAGGTTAGCAATCAAATTAAAACCTCAATTATGAAAAAATATTCAAAGTCTTGGTGGTGATGCATTTGTTTTTCATTTCTGCAAGTGAAAATTTGAATGTCCACGTGTGTCACAGATGAAAATGAGCAACATAATTTGAAACCTCAACTATTTATTTAGTAATACTGAAATATAGGAATTTGCACTTAAACAGAAGAGAATAAAACCTTTTTTTCTTTCAGTGTGAGTGTGTTTAAATACTGGAATAGGTCTCTAGAGAGGTTGTGGAGTCTCCTTCTTTGGAAATACGCAAAAACTGACTGAACAAAGTACTGAGCAACATGCTGCATTTAACCTTGCTTGAGAAGAGCTCTTGAACTGAACAATCTCCAAAGGTCTTTTCAAGGCTCAATTATTCTGTGTTTCTGTGGTTCTATGACATTGAACAAAATTTCAGGAAAGTATAAGGGAGAGTTATTGATTTTATTTGGCAATTGAAGTACATTTTGGTTATTTTTGTGGTTTTCTCTCTCAGAAAATGCTATTAGATGAAATCTGAGCTGCACAGATTTGTGCTTTTACAAGTGTTTGTATCTTTATGAATACTATATTTTAGACTGCCAACAGATGTTTCATAAAAAATTGAATTTGCTAGGAAAATAAAATATCGGTTGCAATGTTTTATAATATTCTGTGGATCAAATGAAATAGATGCTTTAACAACTAATATTGTTTATACCACTTAGCTTAGAGGTTTCCATGGATTCAATAAACAAAGCATGGTGTAGGAAGACTGACCCATGAAAAGCAGTCTAACTGGGTTCCCTAGAAGATTGTTTTGTTTCTTTACAGCAGCCACTTCTACCTGTGTTTTCTCTGTATCAAAGTTTTCATACTGCCTGTAAGAATGTTTTATACCTGTATGGAAATGGCAAAAGAATGAGGTGGGAAGAGGATGAGTGCTTGAGTAGACATGAATAATAATTACTGAGAGACCAAGTGGCATCGTCAGATGTGTACATCTATTAAACAGCATACTCTGATTAGGTGCTGTCATTCCAAGCTCTTACACAACTGGAAGCTAGGGAGAGTGGGATCACTTGTCAATAATGCCCCTGGTCTTAACCAGCACGGTAAGAATCTATGTTCCAGGTACTGGTGCAGAATGTTACTTAGAGGCATGAAACCCAGGTCAGAGGTAGGATATTTCGCAGGGTTACTTCTGTAATTATTGTGATCCACAGAGGAGTCTTTCCAGTCATCACTTCAAGAGTGACTCAGCTTTTATTGCTGGATTGGCCCTGATGCTGGAGGCCTAAGCCAGGGTGAAAGAATCCTTCATAGCAGTTACCCTGCGGTTGCTGCATGCCATTAATGCCATGCTATTGTAGCAAACTGCTCTACCTAAGGAGAGATACAGCTGCTTGAAATTGATCTTGTTCCTTAACCTTAAGAGTGTGTCATCACACTTTTTAAAAGTTATCAGTGATGGCTTGAACAAGGAGGGTCTGCTTTTGCTGGAGCAGGGAAGATCTGCTGATTAGTGGTAAGATCAAGCAAAGAGGTCTTTCTGCTGCTTTTAATGTTGAAGAATGCCAAGACAAGCTGGGCCAACTATCAGACCCACCAGGAGGACATGCAAGACAGATGCTCCCTGACTGAGCCTGGCAGCAGCAAGGGTGTGTGGGCCCTGATAGAGAGGGGAGAGTCAGAATGAACCAAAGAGCTGCTGACACCTTTTTCAGCACAAAGCAAGTTTTTCTGAGTAAATCTGACAGCGCATAATCTAAGAAATGCATATGACTGACAATCGCTTTATACTATAAGAGGCCAGTCCCACTTTTGCAGTGACAACTCCTAGCGTGTCTCCCTAAGGTGTGTGAAGGTCCTGCCTTTGAGTGGGGATGCCCCTCAGTGTTACTCCTTGAGGCTGAGAGAAAGAGATTTGCCCACAGGCATTGGTATGGGTGAGTATCATCAATCTCTGCTCAATAATTGTTTTGCTAGCTTTACTATAATTGTGTCACTATAATTACTTTAATATAATTGCTTCAAAATAGATTTTGCTGTAGTAGTAGTTACAAATATATGTATTGTATAGTGACTAATTCTGATTAAGGTGCTTAGGATTGGATCCAGCCATGCCCAGGTGACTCTAACGAAGTGTTTAGAAAGCAAGGGGGTCTTTCCTGCACCTTGACGCTCAATGGGGTGATTTCTTTGATCAGTTTCATCTGAAGTTCTCACTCTGCCTGTAACAGCCATGCACTGTTAATGCAAATCCAACAAAAGTTTGTCAGTTTTGCTACACTGAGGACCAGAAGTAAAAGAACACAATTTGAGAAGGTGTTGGTTCTATGACGCATAACCTGAAGAATTAGGATACCTTCTGAGATACATATTGGTAAATTGAATCAGACCTTGGCTTGAAGATGGTCCTGAATTGCCGCGAAAATTAGGGACTTGTAATTTTTTGTGTTTCTGATCACCTGCATGCCATCCATGAATGAGTTCTGGGGCCAAAGTGCAGTCATTCAGGAAATTAGGATGGGAAGGGTCCAGGAACTGTGCATGGACCCACCTTATGGTGATTACCTCAAAAAATTCATTAAGTTCTTTTGAACATTGCAATCTAGGCAATACCATTAACATTTAAGCAGTTTTAGTTTGTAATTTTAGCGCTCATTTTTTATATTCCTAAAGATGAGGAGAAATATACAAAAGGAACACTTTATTAGTAATTTGTCCTGTTTTCAAGAATAATTAGTTTGTAGTTAGGCTATTTTTTGCTGAGTCTGATGATGAAATACATCTTATTTCATGAAAACATAGTTCATGCTTTTGAACTACAACAGCTCAGAGTAAAAAAAAAAGGAACATTAAGTATGTACTTCTGAATTTTAAAATTCAAGGTGTTCTAGGGAAACTGTTCTATATGTTTCATTTCTACGTTAATGGAGGAAGGACAATTGGCAACAGACAACTCATTCATAAACTGATGATATATATTCATGTTGATGCCAACACATCACATCATTTTAAGATTTCACTGACTGGATGATTAGCATGTTGCTCATTTTGCTTGCCACAGGTTTATTGGAGAGAGACGGAGGAAGAGACATTTACTCTGAAAAATTGGTACACCCGTTTTGAGGAGGAACATTAAACAATTTAAACCAGCATTGCCTTCTAGCAATTTAGTTGCTTCCCTGCTGCAATATCTCCCAGCACTTCCTAAATATTGTATGAGGTACTTAAAGGTGAGGACACAGCTGTTGTGAATATCCATATCCATGAATCATTATTAATGACACTGCTTACTGATAGAGTTCTCTGGGTGACTATTGCCCCTGCCTCGAGTGGGACTGACAATCCCTTTAAAAATGCATCAGTTCTTCTCACTGTTTACATTGCGTGGGCTTATCAAACATTATTAAACCTGTTATTCCTTGGACAGACTGTAATAAATGCTCCAGCACTTTTTCTCTCTCCCAGGGCTGCTTTAAAATCTGCTTTTGCAAAGAGTGACTGAAACATGTCTTTCAAATTAGAAGTCTGGGAAAGTAAGAAGGATAGCTAGAAATGTAGCTTATCCTGAGCTTCAAAATAATCACCCTTTAGCACCCTTTAGCATTGGTAATGCTCTATAATACCTTTACATTTACTTTCTGATATCCTCATAAGAAGCATCGTGCTGTCATGGACTAGATTTCTCAAGGAACTATGTCATAAGATTGACACTAAGAGCATAACATGTCTCACCAGGCTTGTGGAAGCAAACAGAATGTAGATGTTTTCCAGGAAAGACTTCCTGGGTGGACGAAATTGAGGCTACCCAAGGGAAAAAAAAATAAAAATAATCATGAGAGGTATTTCCTCTTTACTGCAAATTAAATGCCTCTGGAGGTTTTCAGGCCTGCTGTTAGATTACACAGCATAAAATATTTAGTCATTTACTGTCTTGTGTCTAGACTAATGTTATGGGTGTCATGGATCACAATACATTCATGTGGCTCACTGCCCCTTGTTCTTTTCTTTAGGTTATTGCATATATATGTTTCTTTTCTTTTTTTTTTTTTTTTTTTTAGTTCAAAGAGTTAAGGTGTTATTTTATGGTACCAAATTAAGCTCTTGAGCTCTTGCTGCTGTTTCTATATCAGGTTCCAATTTATATTTGAAAGATTATATTCTTTACATTTTTATAGTGCCCAAAAAGGATTTTGCCATAATAATGATTTTCTCTAATACTGAGGAGTACAGAAAATCAATTTGATACCAGAGAATTCATTGCAGTCAAAGCTAAAGATATTTGGGTTGATATGAGGCAACTGCAATTACTGATATTTTGTATTCCATGATTTTCAGTTTCCCTTAAACTCCTACCTTGCAATTAACATTTAGCATGTACAGAATCTGGTTCAGACTTTTAGCTAGTTTAATGCTTAGGGAGGGAACACTTTATATTTAGAAATGACTCTGCTGTTTTAAAAATGTGATCATTATATTTTCTTGAGTAGCTTTTTGTCTTGCTGTGTTACAAAGAATTGAGCTCCTTTCCCAGAGCTAGTAGTTTCTTTTAATTTCTCTTCTGGAGGAGAATAAAAGCTCTTCATGCAATTTTCTAATTATTTGCATTATTACAGAATGTGGTCCCAGGTGTTGTTTACTGAGCAAGAAAAGTTTATCTCTCAGTCTCACACAGATGCTCTACCATGGACATTTTAATCTACATTAACCCTGTGGAACATAATTTTTCTTGTCAGGAAGGATTTGAAAGGGTAGCTATTGATGACCATAATGTAAAAATCTTACAGGGAAATAAGGCATGATATAATTAATAACTAGGATTTAGGATTATATGCAAACAAAAAAAAAAATGAAACAAGGGACTCTGTATCACTTATTAAATATACCGAGTAGCTATTCAGTGGGAAACATTAATCTGAAAACAGATAAATACTGAAATCCAGCTGGTGGAATAGGAGGTTGATAAAAAAGTACTTTGACAAGGAAGGATCTGAGCATGAATATGAGTGCTCAATATTCCTCATAATAACCAGAATCCCCTTCTCCCCCACGTCCCCAAAAAAAGAAACAAACAACAAAACAAATAAAAACCCTAACCCCCTCAAACCATTGCTTTTCAGTGTTTCCAAATAAACACACTACTAACCAAAAAGCTGCATTCTCAATAATACTTTTACCTTCTACCCAGAAATTTCCCTGTCCTCTTCTTAAAAGTTCTTTTGAAACAACTTTAGTTTTAATAAACCATCCTTTTCAAATGAAGTCTTCAGAAGCCTTCCTTCTGGTGTAATATTGCAGAAGTAATATTGTAAGGGATAAGGTAGCATAATCCAAATTTCAAAACTTTTAAAGACTGCTGTTTAAAAAAAAATCTAGAAGACCAGCTTTTAAGATGTAACAAAACATTGCATAGCATAGTGAATCATAGCATAACATAACATAACAAACATAACATAATGTAACAACATAGCATAAAATATAAAATAAGATGACATAAGAACTATGTGTAGATGCTTTGCATGTAAAAGCAGATACCAAAAATGGTTGAATCTGAACCAGGAAATCACAGTTTTGGGTTTTATTTATATATTTTAAAAATATTAATTATTTAAAAAATAAAAAAAAATACAGATATTATGGATTGAAGAAAAGAATTAAATTTTTTCCTTTGACTATATGCATGTAAAAAAAATGTTACTCCATTTATGCAATATCATCTGTATTTTAATAACTAAGGAGCACTTCCTCTTGTTAAGATGCCTGTAGGATTATGTGTTGATTAAAAAGAGAAATGTATTGCAGTACGTATTGTTGTGTTTTCTTTGAAGATTTTTTTGTGTGTGATGTCAAACTACAATTCTCATTTTCCTACTACTTCTCTCAGAGAGTTATACTTGCTAGTATCAAACAGAATTCCAAATTTTGCTAATGGTATGCTGTACAGAGAGTTTTAACTGGAAATCTAAACATTCCTATTATCAGTATTTTTCTCCTACAGAACATGAAAAAACTTCATCTTTTCATTAAAGATATTTTTGACACATTGAATGCTTCGATTATGAGAAGGTTTCTGATATCTTTAAGCTTTTCCATTTGAAATGGGATCTAAAGTCCATTGAGTTTGTTAACTTTATATTCGTATGCTGGATGTGTGTGCAGTGGCTAAATCGGAGATTCGCAGGAGCTCCTACAGATTCCCAGGCTGAATTACTGAAAATGCATCTGAGGACCCTGAGATCTCTGTATGGTCATGCACAGTCAAATGAAAGAAGGTTAGGTTTTTGGGTATTATACAAATTTTTTAAAATGGCAGATTGCAATTTGTCAAAACTTTTGGAAGCCATGGAGTTTCCACAGACATGCAGGAACATTTTCATTGCAGGTTTTAACTTTCAGAGGTTATGGCTTGTTAAAGACAATAAGAAAGTTTGCTTGCTATGATTCCAAAAATCAAGAAGAATTTGTGTTGCATGAGAACTTTAAAAATTTTCTGCATCAAATTAAGCAGGTATATTTACAAATGATGCCTCCTTTTTGGTTATATGGTTTTAGCTCTCCCCTTGTTCCCAAACATGCACAGATGTTGACATCAGTGAAAATTCTAAAAACCCCCATTTTCTTAAAATTTGTGCCATATACTCTTGTTGTTTTGTCTGAGAACTGTTATGACCAAAGAGATTCTTGTTGATAAATGAGGTCCTGATTAATTCTGTTGAAATGGAACTATGACAGAAATTAAAGGAAACTATTTTCAGTTTTTAATTTTTAGCGTTTTGCAGGTGAAAGGTTATAAGTGAGAGCACAATATTTTTTGAAAGCTATAAAGTAAAATTATCAACTGTTGTGTGAATGGTTTTCTAAAAATTCTAATACTTGTATTATTGCTTAATGGATAAAATGGTTCAGATTTAATAGTTTGACCTTTTTTCCTCTAACAGAATTTAAAAACACTTCATGAATTCCTATGGAAGAAAAGACTATCACTTGAGGAATTATATGTTTGGCACATTTCATTTAATTCAATACTGGCCTTTATGACCATATTTGTGTTGTGTGCATGAAATCTAAGAAAATGTCTCTCTGTAATAGATGTTTGTATCTGAAAAGATTGCAGCAATACCTTGGGTAGACAACAAGGAGGGACTACCTATAAGGAGAACAGTATGGCTATGGTACAGGACTGGAAAAGCCATTTTCCAGTCTCCTCCTGGGACATTTAGTTACCATATTCTCAAAGGGTCAAAAGTTCTTCTACCTCTCTGGCTCAAATCCTAACTTTTTAATGTGTATTTTATGGAAAAGATCACGTTGTAGCAAGGAATCTGTGCAATTGTGCTCTCCTGAGTCTGCTCAGATGTTTTCTCTGGCTGTGGATGCCAGTTAGTGCAGAGCACCAGCTGTTCTGGAAATCTGGAAGCCTTTATGGCTGTGACCCCAACCTGTCCACCTGGCTGCTCTTTACAGAGCAGGAATTTCTGGAAGCACCAGGTCCCTGTCCCCAAGGCAGTGTACATGCAGGGCCGAGCTCAGAGCAGCAGACCTTGTGAAGCCATAAGATGGCACAAAAACCTGACATTACATTTTAGACTGGACAAGATTGTCCTGTTTGTTGGGAGAGATGGCAGCAATGAAACAGCCAAATTCTGCTGGTTCAGCATTTGGTGATGAAAATCTGCTCCATTTAAATGTTCCTGAGTAACTTTCCTTCAGCTTTCCTAATGTACTTCAGTTTTAGCCTGGTAATTTAGCCTGATGTCTCTATTTTTTTAAAAGGCATTTTGTCCTAACCTTATTTTAGTACAGGTAATCTGTATCCTTCCACTTCTTCCCTGTTCTACATTATTTTCTAAATTTTCTTTTATTTAATTTTAATCTATTTTATTTATTGTTTAATTATTTTTATATATTTCTATATTTAATTAAATTTTTATTTGTTTGAATTTATTTAATTTTCTTTTCTTTTCTTTTTTTTCTTAGTATTATCAGTTAAGACTACAAGACTTGATGAAATTTTTCTCTGTATTTTGTATATTTATTATATTATGAAAGCTAAAATTTTAAAGACCAAGAAGTTGCAGAAGATGAGGTAAAGGTGAATGGCATTTGTACAGACTTCCAGATCATTAATAGATGTGATTATTAATGTTACCATGCAGAAGGACAGCCAGTATTCCCGCCTGAGTAAATAATTTGCATGGGTTTGATTATTCTTGTCCCTTAGCCTGGAATTACTGGTTGATTCATCTACTTCTCATCCTATGAGGGGTCATGTTAGAGCTTGTGCATTCATCTGACACCCAACATGTCAGTAAAAATGTCTTAGTTATATAAAGTGATTTTTTTCCACATTAAGTTTTTTTTAACTTTTTAAAAAATTATTATTATCATGACTCAGGTCCCTTCTAATCTCTGGTTCAGGATTCTGAGTTCTGTTTCTGAGAGAGATTCTCTGTACATGTAGAAAATATTTTCCCTTGCTAAACTGTGTGGTATTCAGACTTTTGTGGCTGTGGGCTCTGTTATATGAGAAAGAGGATCATAAACCAACAAATTATTGAACTTTGAGTGTCTGATAATAGGCTTGTTCTTTAACATTTAGAAATATCTAGAAGAGTCCCTTGAAAATGCTGACAGATATTTGTGAACCACTGAATTATATGTTAGAAGCAATATAGTTAGATTAACCCACAAAAGAATTCTTATTATCCCATAAAGTCCTGGAAAAGACAAACTATCTTTTTTTTTCCCATTCTGGTAAAAGAAAAGACTCAATTAAAATTAAAAAAAAAAAAAGGAAGGCAAGGCAGAATCAAGTTGTGAAAGGATATGAACTACAGTGGGAATAATGTATTTCTGATGAGCACAAAGATGATTCCATCAATAGTGGAGCAATAGGTGGAAGAAGAAGGAGCTCTCAACATATTTGATTTTAGCTTTTTTTAAAGGTGCTCAAATACCTTAATTATATGAAAATCTGTCATGGTGTTTGGTAAGATGCTTATGCAGGGAAAAGGTTGCCCTGAAGATTCAAATATAAAAATGAACCGGCATTTTGACTTCTGTTGGGTCATAGTTACAAGGCCTTCTCTATCATAATAGGGGGCAAAATCTGGACAGTTTGTGAACCAATGGGTTTGGAAATCCTCAGACTATGTAAATACAGATAGATTCTTCTGCAGTTTGTTTCAGATTCACAAAATTCTGGGTATTTTGGTGCAACAGCATTTTGTTGCACTGCTCAACTTTTTTTTGGCTGAAGATCTGTTGCCCTTTAGCAACCTTGGAGGATCACTTGATCAAGGATATTTTCACTTCTTATCCAGAGCAGTGTGAGCAAACAGCACATGGCAAACAGCACAAAAGTGCAACAGACAGACTGCAAAGCAGATAAACTGTGCAAAGACTGCCCAGTCATCCCTGAAAAATAACAGGTAAGGGAACAAAAAATAACCCCTCCAAAAAAAACCAAAAAACCCAAAAAAGGGGAAAATGAAAGACCAAAAAAACCCCAAAAAACAGGCAATGGAACAAATTTGGAGAGACAAAATGTTGTTTGGTGACTAGAACGAACAAAAGAAAAATCAAAGTATGGTAGAATGCTACTAAAAGTATCATGAAAGGGACAAAAGATGAAAGAAAGGATGAACAAAACAGAACCCATAAAACTGAATTGTCTTCAAAACAAAGAAAATTAAAAGACTATTAGAGACATATGTGATAGAGCAATATAATAAAAAATACATCGTAAAGAATCATGAGAAAGCACACATGAATACACATAGAAATATGTACTAAACACAGGATAGGATAAGCTGTCACAGTTACTCCATACCTTCTTTTCCATAGTCTTTATTGAAGATGCCAATTATACCTATAAAATGAAGATATGCATATCTCTATTGACCTTACTCAGTTACTTGAGCATCCAGCACCTACTCGCATTTATATGCAATATGTAGATTCTGAAGGCTATAATCAATGTATTTATTTTATAATTTGACTATGTTTTGACAATTTTTTTCTTCCCAAATGAGAATTTAGAATAGAAATCTTCAGCATATGAAAGAAGAAATACAGGAAAGAGAAACATATGAAAAGCAGGAAGATGTCAAATTTAGATGAAGTTGTCCTTGTCAAGTTAACAATAGTGTGTGACTCAGTCACTTAAAAATGCTGAATTATTGAGAATCAGGAAATGGACTGCCTCCTTAATAATATAAATAACAGTATCAATAATAACAACGCCTAATTTCCAGTGGGAGGTACTTACATGAATGTATGCAAGGCATGTATAAATATTTATATATTTCGTTCTCCCTCATAGACACACACATTCCAGTTAAGATGCACAGTTTAAAGAATCAAGAGCCTTTGTTTAACATATGAATGTTTCTTTTGTCTAATGAAGTATTTTTATTTTTCTAGGTTGACTTCGCTCATTGTAAAGAAAGGAGCAGTTCCATAAGCATATAAAAACATATTTTCCCCTCCTAAAATGTTATGTTCTGCTTAATTTTGTTTCTTTGCTTCATATTGAAATGCATCCAGATAGATCTATTCTTGAAAAAGCATTAGTTTTTCACCAAACAACAACAACAACAAAAATTTCTTGAAGTTCGACTTGTAATTAAATCTGTTCATTAGAAACAATGCAACGTAAGTGGTAGAATATTTGAGGTTATATTGACACAAAAAGATATTTCTAAATCAGCCTCATGACAGAATTTGAATCACAGAATCATTAAGCTGGAAAAGACCTCTGAGATCATGAAATCCAATCGTTAACCCAGCACCACTGAGCTCCCCACTAAACCCTGTCCCTACATGACACATTCATGTTTTTTACACATTTCAACGGATGATTTCAGCACTTCCCTTGACAGCCTTTTCCAAAGCTAGACACAAGTCACCTTTGTAAAAATGTGATTTAAACCTCATGCAAAATAGCTTTAGAGATATCAGAGTATAGTTTTAAAGAGTATTTATTATAAAGCCAAATTCTTGTTTAATTTACTATGATTCTAAATGAATATACAAAAAGTCTACATCAAACCAAGAATACAATCTGGCCTGTAGTGTTAATATTGCCTCACTGCAAATGGAATATTTAAACTTAAATCAACCACTGAACAAGTGCAAATTTTGAGCTGAACCTAAGTCTAAAAGGAAAAGATTATTCAATATATCACTAAGAATTTCACAGTGATTAGCTTGAATGTTGAACCTTGCTATCAGCTTAATCTCCTTGTCTTTAAAAAGGGACATATTGCAAATACAATTTAAAATATTTTATGCTTGTATGGAGACAGGTTAATATTGATCTGTAAGACTTTAAGTCTGTGTTTCTCATGCAGAGGCTTTTCCTTTGATGCAGATTCACAAACTCATCACCTTAATATTGCAGTAAAAATGTCTTTTTTAATACCTATTTTTAGGGATTTCAGGAGTCTATTTGTATGACCTGGTCCTCATGCTAGGTTCTTGGCATTTTTAGAGTTAGAATAATAATATAGCTTTATTCTTTTTCAGCTTTTGAAAATCAATGCCAGATCCTTAAACATTCTGATTGTATAATTTCTCATATTTAGGATGTGCTGTAGACCAGGTTGTACAGATGCAGCCAAGGATGAATGTTAGGTGTGCCCTCAGGCTGACTAGTTAATCTAGTTAAAAACCTGTTCCAAAAGAGGTGTCTGAACTCTGATGTATATTGCAGAAAAATACTTCTTTTTTATTGAGCTGCTTTTGGGTACATCATACTGGGAAGATGCTGGGTGATATGTTGAGACTGAAATTTGATGAATCATAAAAACTGGGTTGAAATGCTTTAGAAAAATGGTGTATTCAATATATTTTATGTCTTTTAATAACTCACATACTGTCTGCAGGCGTATTTTTACATTAAACTAACATTTAATGACAATGGAAGCAGAATTCCTGATTTGTTCCAGTAAATAACTGTTTTAATACACCTGACAGCTAATCTTTACATTCTTTTTTCCTCCATTTTCACTCAACTTTGTGCTGTGGTGGACCTTCAAAGTTTAGCAGCTTTGTTAAATTGCTCAATGTCTCACAGTCAGAGCAAATCAGTGCAGGACACTTTCACAAAGCACTCTATTATCTCATGGACAGAGGTAGCTCTACTCCCATTCATTTAAATACAGTCCTGAGATGATACCTTTTGATTTTCAAATATGAAGTTTAGTTTTATCTGTTTTGACATACACTGGACAATTAATATTTTCTTCTTGTTAATGTGTCAGACTGATGTTAAATGGATAAAGAAGCAGAGATGAATATCTGAGTACAGTTCATGCTAAAAGCAGCCTATGATGAAACTATCTATGAAAACCTTAGTATTTAAATATGCTTTCTATCAACAATTGTACATAAAATACAATATTTATAAATCATAGCTTAAATACTTTTATATGGCAGAATTGAGGTAGCTTACTAGGGTTTTCATATTTTGAAATAAGAAATTTAATTTAATTTTGACATCTATTGTGTACAATATTACAGTATTTTGTAGGTTATGATACTACTCTTGATGCTTCAGAGTTAGGAGGGAATATAGCTTAGCAAATTAATTATGGCAGACCCTCTTACTTCAATGTAGCAAAACTGAGCAGAAGAAGATTTTAAAACTTTGAATATATTTAATCCTTCTTTGTGACAATTGCCACTATGTTGGTTTGCCCTAAGCACCGGTATTTTGGAACAGGTGCGCAAAATAATATCTCCCCTCTATTTTAGGAGAAATAGACACAGGTATAAGAAGGGCAAGTTTTGCAAAATCTCAACTGCTTTTGAAAAAATATGATTTTTAAAAACATATTTATTCTGCTATTTTCAAATTTTATGCTGAAATGCAAAGAAACAATTTTGCACAAAAAATATGCCCATTGTAATTTTGTAGATAAACTCTCATTTTCAGCTAAGAAGACAAATAGAATTCAGAGGATTTAGTGAAGTTTAGCAAAGTAATCATAAGAAGAAACATTTTGGCTATGATTGGGCTACATGAACATATATTTAGCTATTAAAAATATTTTTCATTCAGTTGTTCAAAAGTTTTTAATGCCCCACTCAAGTACATGTACTTAGAAGAGGTTCATTTGACAACCTAATATAAAGTGCAAAGAATACTGATAATTTATAACTCTTCTCAGCCTAAAGGTTTTGGTAAAAACTTGATGGATTGATAAAGGCTGATTGAAATCTTTTTATGACTAAGATGGCTCTGAACTTTAAATGAAGCTTTTATGGATAGTGACTATAATATAATTTTTATATAACACCTATATGTCATATATTAAAATTGATACCTGAGGAAACTCTGGTTATTGAGTGAAACAGAAGTACATAGAAATCTTCCAAGGAAATGTGGTTTGTATTTTTTGTTTTCTGAGTTTTGATTATCTCATATAGCATCCATGGCTTTTAAGAATGTAAATATGTTGCACAACACTCAAAATAGCTCAAAACTGATTTATTTATTTATTTATGCATTTCACATTTTTATGTAATAAACATGGCTTTGTAATGCTGGATACAGTTTAAATATATACAATGATTTAAACATTGTGTGTTCTATTATTGCTGAGATCTCTTACACTCATAATATTTTGACATGAAAAAAAATGTTTTGTGTTATAAATTGGTAGGCAAGTCTTATCACAAATGATATAATCACGGCACAAAATCATTCTAAAACAACTTTTCCTGAATCAATTTGTGTCATATAACATTACATTGTTTGTGGATTTTAAAGCACATAAAGTTGAATAATTTACAGTGGATAGAATTTGTAAAGCAAGGTAGAGATATAGATAAGATAATTATAATTTTTGAGAGCAGAAATTGTTATGTTTTTCAGTTAGTTTCCAGATTTACATGATATTAAGATTACCCAAGGTGCCAAACCCAAGACTTTGAAAGAAAAAAAATTGATAAAGTAGAAAGACTAGTATTTAATATATTCAATGTATAAGCTACAATTTAATTTAAATTCTTGATGCAAATATTTTCAGCAAGGGATTTTTGTGAAAAAGGTCTCCAGTGCCTGATTTTAATTCACTCTTTAACTTTTAATTGAAAATTATAATATTATAAAAGTAAAAATTGGGTCAACCTAAATACCTTTTTTGGTATTGATAGGGACACCCCAGTGCTCTGTGTTGCATGCAGCAGGAAAGGAAGCCACAGTGAGTGCTAAGCATGAACCTGAAATTCCCATGGACATTAATAATACATGGAGAATTGTGCTTACCCAGACATTCAAAGCATTGCAGTCACGGCCTTGAGCTGCTCTTACAGAATGATGTAGCAGAATTACAGCTGCTACCTGTTCCCTGCAGCATTAATTCATGTTGTAAGCGTGCAACAAGGGTAGGAGACCTGCTTTCCTACCTAACCCTAGGAGAAAATTCATTCCTGGAGAACTTCCTCTAATTCTGATTTCGGTTTTAAAAGCACATGTTTTAATGCCAAGAAAAGTAATTATGAAAGTAATTATGGAAAGATCTTGAAAGTAATTGTGGAAAGAAAAGTAATTATGGAAAGATCTTGCTATAACAGCCACTATTGTGCTTTATTTCGTGGAGTGTTTATGTATTATTTTCATATGAATGCAAAGTAGATTATGAACTACAGTTGTGATTTATGAAAGATTTATGGAAAATGAAGTAAAAAGCTGACTTCTTGGGCTTCCTGTAATCAACATTATTACATATGAATTAATATTGCATTATAAATATTACATTATTAATAATGAAACCACTACCATGACTCAAGAATTAGTATGAACATGTTAAAATCCTTGTTTAGATCCAGGACATTCTTGGATGTATTCATTGGTATTTAAGGGAAATATGAAGTACGTGGCAAATTATTCCAATTTGATTGCCCAAGAGATTGAAATGTTACAAACATCTGTTGAATTAATGAAAATGGTTGTTTCAGGACCTAAATCCATGTCAGAATGGAAGGAAAAAATCCTTTAATTTTTCAAGAGATATGTAGGAGGAGATGTTACTTCTATGAAGTTGTTTCCACGAGGTTGTCTAATTGGAGCATTTTGAATTAAATAAAAAAAGACAGTAATATTTTAAAATATTTATTTGCTGATGTTTCTGGTTGCATTTTCTTTTTTTTTTGGTGTTTGTTTCAGAAAGACCAGAGTAAATAATAATGCATAAAACCTGCTCCTCTACTTTGTTCTCATGAGACCCTACCTGTAACGCTGCATCCAGCTCTGGGGTCCCTGGCAGAGGAAGGACATGGATTTACCGGAGTGAGTACAAAGGAGGCCACAATGATTAGAGGG
Source organism: Geospiza fortis (assembly GCF_000277835.1). Classification (NCBI taxonomy): domain Eukaryota; kingdom Metazoa; phylum Chordata; class Aves; order Passeriformes; family Thraupidae; genus Geospiza; species Geospiza fortis. The sequence continues at coordinate 50,023 of NW_005054350.1, read as the reverse complement.
ATGGAGCACCTCTTACAAGAGCAAATGCAAACAAAATTGGAATAGTTCAACCTGGAAAAGAGAAGGCTTTAGGGTGACCTAATTGTGGCCTTCAGTACCTGAAGGGAGCCTACAAGAAAGATGAAGAGGGACTCTACAAGAGCATGTAGACACAGGACAAGGGGGAATGGCTACAAACTGAAAGGGCAACAATTTAGATAGATAAAGGAACTAATTCCTGTTGTGGTTAACTGGCACAGGTTGCCCAGGGAAGTTGGGGATGCCTCATCTTTGGAAGTTTTTAAGGCAGGGATGGAAGGGGCTCTGACCAACCTGGTCTAGTGGAAGGTGTCCGTCCCCATGGCAATGAACCAGAAATCTTCAAGTTTGCTTCCCACACAGACCATTCTATGTTTCTGTGAAATCATGAAACACAATAAAGTACAATGAACATGAATGACTTGGTCTAGCACAATGAGCTTGGTATCTTTTTGGTCAAAGCACAAACACCATTTCACATTAATACTATTGATCTGACGCTAGACAGAAAGTATAAAAAGTCTGCAAGGAACAGAAATGCTAAATGAATAGAGGAATGTAAGTGTTTTTGTTTAAAAATTTTGATGCTTTTCAAATAATATAATCACAATATAATGTGCATTTTGCAACCATCATGTTGCTTTACAAATTACAAACTTATTACTCTATCACACTGGAGAATCAGAGCTCTCATCTGGGGGAATAAAATATTTCCAACCCTTATTAATGTAAGAGATTAAAAATGTGTATTAGAAGCTCAGCTGCGTGGAAGGAGCCTGTGAGACATAAACTGCCTCAGACTATTTCAGTCATAGATGTCAGTGGATTTCTCAGGGAATCAGATATTTCTCACCATTTCAAGGGATGGGGAAAAAAGCCCCAAAACTGCAAGAGACACTGATTCCATCTTTATGCCCATTATGAGAAGCGGACAGTTTCTACAGTTAGACTGAAATCTTTACTGCCAGTTTTCATTCTCCACTAAAATTTTCAAACAAATACTTGGACGTGTTCTTCAACTTTGTCACTCATGCCTTGGAAGAGGTCCCAGGCAGTGGGTGTTAAAAACGCTACAGCTTCATCCTCTTCAAAATCTGTCACTAGAACACACTTTTGCCATCACATCTATAGGAGTAAGTTGGTACCTGTGGACAGTCTCCCTATGGGTGCTTTCTATCAGGCAGCCCTAAGGTGTTCAGGTTCACAATTGTAAGCTTCTATCTCTCCATTTTCAGAATTTACCTGAACCTGGCCACTGCTCTCCATTTTTCTTCAAGGAGGACTACTTTGCAGATGTCTCCAGTATTTCTGGAAACAAACATGAGAGAAGACAAAGAGCAAGGATTCTTGCCACAGGCAGATAATTCAGGAAAATAAAGACTGCATCTTAAGAGAGCAGCAGCAAAGGGTATGAGAAGTGGACTGATGATGGGACTAGTGCTCCAGTTCTCAAATACTCATGAAGAGAGGTAAGGAGTTTCTGAATGGTCTGACTCAAGTCTCTATTGCAACCACTGAACTCAAGATAAATCATCCAATGGAAAGATGTAATTGTGCAAAAATGGTTTAGCCGTGTATTAGCATAAATCACAATGCAGATATGAGAGAGATATGAAAGACACTCTCAAAGACATAAATATTGCCACAAAATTTAGATGTGCTTCCTTGAAGTTTTTTGTTGTGGCAAGCATAACATCACTATCATGGGAACCTGTAAATTCTGTCAAAGATACTTGAACTAGAAGTTAATTTCAATGGAATTTAGACAAGAACTCTTCTCTACTCTACTTTTCTCTCAGCAATTCAGGTCCTAAAACCACAATTTTTATACGTTAATTAATGTTCTTTGGAGATTTTAGTTTTTTAGTACATTAAATATGTAGAATTAAATGACAGCACTTGTTCAAAAGGTTAGGCCAGGAGCTGAGTTGTATTCCAGTATGTTTCTTAATTATACAGAAAAGTTGCACACTCTGTTATCAGAATAATACTCTTGAAGGCTGAAGGTTTGGCCATTTGCAGTAGCTGTGCTCCAGCTGTGATTCCTCAACTGGCTGTTTGACAATTCCCTGCCTATCACTCCTTCATGTACTGCTACTTCATGTCATTTCAATTTGATGAGTGTATATTTCTTTCATTTTTATGTACACCTGGTTTTGCATGCTTTTTTTTCCCCTTTTCATATGTCTCTTTTTCACATGACACTTCATTCCATTTATTTTGCTATCTTCACCTGTACTATTCCAGATGAACCCTTCAGATGCTGAAGAAAAACATTCTGAATTAAATCTCTTTCATATTACAGATAGCACTGATTAGCCTTCAGCACCATAAATCACTAACTACTTATTCCTGTGCCATGCTTGTGTTTTTAACAAATAGGTGCTCCTGAAAAGCTAAATGTTCAGTTTCTGGAGGATTAATGCCTGGGGACCAATCTTGTCTGCATCATTTGAAATGAAGTTGTAGTGGTGCATATAGGATTCAGCCATCAGATATAAATCGTGTCCAGACTCTTTGGCTTCAGGAGCTGAAAACAAAGTGATTGAATTTTACTTTTAGAATAATTTATAAGTCTTAGTAGCCCCAAAATATAAAAGAATATATTCCTATGGTCCTAATGGTACTAATTAGTGTACTTGTCACTGTGGTTGGTTTTTTTGGACCATTTTAATACAGTTTGTACAATGGGTTTGCCTTTGTGGTATTTATTTGAAACAAGGGTGGTGTAGGTTTGGAATTTATTAGTGTGGCAATCATTGTACTAAATGCAGGACTTCTCTATTACAGGTTAAAATTAAAGACAAGCAAAGAGGATGTATAAAGAGAAGGACTGAGAGACATGAAATGTAATCACCAATTTCACATAGAAAATATGTTTTATGGTATAAAGTTGTTGCTTTGAAATTTGTAACTTCAGTAAGTGATCTCTTCATAACCAGAAGAGTTTCTTTGGTCAACTCATATAAGTTGTTGCCAAGATAGGCTGCAGGATGCATGCATTGCATTGAGAGCTGAGATAGCATTGAGGAAGCTTAAAAAAAAATATTTTACCTAAAATAATAATGTATGGACAACTGAGATCTCATGCACAATTTTAATGAGGAATTTAAAAAGTAAGACTTTCAAAAGAAGAGGTCCTGAAAGATAGATTACTAGTTTATTTTGTAGGATTTGTACACTGATTTATTTCATTAACTCACCTCCTGTGGAAGACATTTGCTAAAAAATTAATTTTGACTTTGAGGAACAAAAGTATAACATTAATGGTTTATAAATTAGAAACCTCACCATGGCAACCTAAAAAGAAATCAGTTCTTCAGACTTGTCAGATCTCCCACAGCTGCTACTGTTGCTCAAGAGAAACCTGCTGTCTCAACTTACTGTGCGTTTGCACTTATTTCTGAAGGTCAGACCACAGTTTTTAGGACACAGTCAAGGTTCTTTCCTCTTAAAAATAAAGGAATTAGTGATACTCCCAGGAAGAGGCAAAAAACAACAACAAAAAAAATCCAATGTGTGTTGCTGCTGTTGGGGTTGGAGTTATAATACGAAAAATAATTAGAGTATAAAATTCAGCACCTTGGGAGATGGCAAAGAACTGGCAAAATTTCAACAAGTACTTAGAAAAACATTAGAACCTTTGATCATACCTTGCTTCTTTTCAACAGAAATAATTTACCAGTGGTAGTCCAGCAGAGAGGTAGCAGTGACAGCTCCAAAAACAAGGAAAAATGACTCTGGGTTCATTAACAAACTGTTCAGGTATGTGATGCACTGCCATGCAGGCTGGATGGCAGACGAAGCTTAAAGAAATCAAACTGAGCAAGTTGTTGAATGACAAGAAAAACATGAGAAGAGATATTTAATTTTTTTTTCTTTTTAATGGATATTGGTTCTGGTAGTCAAGCTTTAGAAGAAAATGAACCATAGAAATGCCATTATAAATATCCGCTCAAAAAATAACCCAAAATAGTCACTGTCAAAAAAAATTATTACATTTCCCCCTATGTAGTAATATCTGTGTGGTTTTTTATGCAAGTACAGCACAGAGAGTGTTCATAGATGTGAGGTCAGTGCTCCCAAATCAGGTAACTGCATGTCTTAGTCATATCAATCAAGGGAGAGGAAGCCAGCTTCCAGAGAAAGAATGTTTTTGGGAAAAAAAAACCCAAACGATTTATATTGCTTGGAGGATTTATTGCTGATGAATGTACAGATCCCAGATGATAGTCAATAAATACATCTGTAAAGAAAAAAAAGAGTGTAAAATTAGTTTTCTGCTTTTATTTATAGATAGCTGAAGTATCTACCTGTGTAGAGAGAATGCTTGCTCAATGTCAGAAGTGAAAGCTGTGACATTTCCAGAGATGAAATCTTGATTTTATGTGTCACACTAGAGCTTCAAAAAAAAGATCCATACAGTTCTGTAAATATTGTTTCTTCAATACCCGAATCTTTCTGGTTTTAGTATTTTTAAAGACAGTCTTAGAAACAGGGAAAAGAATCCCATTGTTAACAAGGTCAGTTGCAAGAAAATCAGCTGATTTACACATTTCTTCAGAAAATGCCAAGAGTGCACTGTAATAGAAGTGTAATTTACAACAGTCTGTAGGCACTTTTCTTCATGTCATTCAAAATTTCCTCTTGCCCCCATTTTGCTGTTTTATCTTGCAATAGCAGCAGGAAGGGAAATGAACTTCCAAATTTATCTGACTTTGTAGTTACACTAGATTCAAGTGACTCCAGTGATTTGATGTGGCATGTTGATTACAGTCACATCAGAAGGAGAATAAGACTCAGAGGGAAAAATGTTGTTTCTTTCACAGAACCTATGTAACTTAGTGTATAAATCAGAATAAGCATACAGAAGTTGTTTTGTTATATAATCATATTGCATCGCTATTATATCTGTTTGACAAAAGCTGGAAATAAGCTGTGATTGTAAGAAATAGTTTCAGCGAAATAACATTACTAACTTTATCCTCATTTCACCTTTACTGAAATAGAACAAATTCTGTGAGTAATACATCTGCAATACATGATTCTTTGAAAGTTTCAGAATAATTTGCTCTGCATGAGATTTTTTACATAATTCCTTTTGAAATATTGTAGAGAATAAATAAACGTATTTATGGCTAACAATGTTTGTAATAGGTGTATTGGAACATGCCAGTAGCTCACCAGGAGAATAAAGCCAGACCTTTGCTATGGTAAGAGAATTTTCTCCTTATTTATCGCTGACAAGTTGTATGATATCTTCAATAATGGAGAGAAGAAGTGGTACAGTGTAACACATGCAAAATGCTGCGACTGTTCTGGATTTTAGGAAGCTGATATGCAAGGCTAGATTAAAGAGAAACCTATGTTTCACCTTCATTGCAACAGTGTCAAAATAGCATCCAGAATATTTTGGAGTCACCCTAATGAAGGATATTATCATTTTCTGTAGTATTTTCCTATTTCCAGTAGTAAAATCCAACCCCACCACTGGATAATATTCTATTTTTAAGGTTTATAACTGAAGAGATTAAGAGAAATATTTGTAAATTTCAGAAGTATCCTGAAATTTACAGGTTGCAAAATATTTGGTTTATAATTTTGAATTAGAAGGTGTCACAACTAAAGATTTAGGAGCTATTCTCAAAAAGTGCATGAAGAAATTTATGACTGGAATATCTGTGTTAACATGCTTGATTAATACTTATTAATACTTAACAGTATTAAAATTATCAAATAGATCAACAAACTAAGTTAATGCTTTTTTTGTTTGAGCAATTAGAAAATTAGTTCCCATAACTTTGGAGATGATGAAAGTTTGCATTTAATCATTTGGAGATGATGAAAGTCCCATTGCATTTGCTTGTATCTTTTCCAGACTTTCAGTTTTGTGCCCTTCCTTCATTCTCTGTATAAATTTGTACCTAATGGTACATATATTCAGTTCCATTTTTAGAACACAGGAATCCATGTTCAAACATTTTGCTAACTATTTTGCCACACCAAGAAAAGAGAAGCTTCTCAGTGTTCAACAGTATCCAGTCCCTGAAAATTCATAGTTCTTTAAAAGTGGTAACATTTTCAAATATGGACAGACTACACAGAAGTGCTCCCAGTCAGGTGAGGTGGTCACGTGTCAGAGTCCAGCCAAAGCAAATTATTTCCCATTGCACTTTCCAACCTAGTTGGCCCTACTTTATTTTACATGTTGGCATATAAATGCATGTTGACAATCATGGCACAGACCTAGAATTGGGAGAAGAAGGCTGTTCTGACTAGCAGGCTCTACTTTTCAATAGTCACAGAGAAAGGAAGAGGATTCTATTGGAAAGCTAATTTATGTTAATTCTATCAAAATGCAGCATCTCTCTATTTCTTGTTCAAAGAGAAAAAAAAAATTGTTAATCATGAGCAGCCTGTCTTCCTGACTGAATGATCTCTACTGTGAAACACTTCAGCTGTGGATTTTGTTCTGTTTAGGAAAAGTAACAGAGGAAACAGAAGAGAGAAGATATGAACACACACCATTGGTCTAACTTGTTCTTATAATTTCTGTGTTTTATATTATGAAATATGAATTTGTTATTCACCAAGCTCAGACTTCATGGATCTTTAAAACAAAATGTTTATTAGTTCCTTTTGGTTTCCTTTTGACAGATCTGAGTTGAGTTTCCAGACAGGGTAGAAAACATGTCTTGGAGGCATCTCTCAAGCTTACCTGCTTTTTGTCATTGCGAAACATAAGGTACTTACAGTTTGTTTAAACATTCTAGAACACTGAAAAATGATATTAAGGGTGAGTGGTGAACCAATTATCTGTATTCTACTCTCAGGGTGTCCAGCTGTTTTGGCCCTTTGAGTTAGTCCCTACATCACATACTCCTTGAGTGATATAGATCTGGACTAACGAAACTCCCCAGTTATTATTGAGTTATGAATGAGTTACAATAATTCAGCAGGGAATTGATATTCCAGGGCCTTCCTGCAGGACTTTAAATGAATATACCTTCAGGCAGTAATGTAAAGTTGTTCCATCACAAGTCATATGTCAATATTTTTACTTAGACGGGTCCTCTCCTGATATCAACACATCGCTACAAATCTTATTTGAAGTATCTTTAAATAAGAGACAGCACATTCAGGTGAACACCAAACGGGGAAAATCACTGATACATTGACAAATGCTTTTTAGACCATTCCTGCCTGTGTGACCTGGTCTGTGTTTCTGCTTAACTGTTATTGCTTGGCCATAAATTTGTTTGGTGATTCCAAAGCTTACTCACAGGAAATGTGAACGGAGGTGGCTGGTGTTCCCTTCCTCTACTCATATCCATGAGTGGCTGCAGGGACAGGGCAGCTGCAGGGCTAGAAGCTGCCCTCTGAACTCACTCTAAGAAGCCTGATTTTTTAACATCACCACATGAGACAAAAAAGCTTTTGCCAGCACTTTAGTTTTAGTTTCCATGTAGAAAACAATACTTTTCAACATGGAAAGATTCTGCACTGTGGGAAAGCAGAATGTCCTGGCTTGCTACATCATTATCATTGCAATCATCATCATCATCATCATCATCATGGTTTTCCAAGTTACAGTCCAGTGCCTTTCCCAGAAGATGGTGGCTGAAAAAAATCTACAACACTCACTACCAGGCTTTCAGTTAAGTGAACAATACAAACCCTAATTCTAGTGCATTTTCTTTGCAGAGTTAGTTTCTACTAGAGTTCCTGTGCTAGTCTTCCTCTTTCCTTTTCTGCTTTTCCTCATTTTTTTCCCAGTAAGAGCATTTTTGTTCTGCTTATTTAACATGAAAAAACTTTATTATTAAAGTTGGCACTAAGAACAGTTTTCAAAAAAGTCTGAACATGTCACTTCCAGGTCCTAAAAAGGCACAATGTGATGCTGCCATTCATTTAGATCCATTCAAAACTGGAAATTAGAAAACTTTTGTATGTGTGTATGTTTGCATGAATGCATTGTGTGCATATCCAAATAGCCAGCTAGCTAGCTGGGTAGATATGCATATATTTCTTTTTAATGGCTGTGAACTTACTGCATCATGATGAAAATTGTCCATGGCGAGAAATGCTATTTTAAAGGGAATGAGAATGCAGACAAATAATTCTTCACCTTTAAATTTCTTACACCTATTTTTGTCTCACCTTCTTGTCTTCCACGCAGCTCATATACAGAAGAGATTTTTTTTCCTCAAGTATTCAAAATAGTGCTATCAAAAACCTAGTCTTAACTTTTAAGAATGTAGAAATCAGCAGTTTTCCTAAATTACTTTAATTCTCTGGAGATCCCCAGCTCTACCTTTTCCCCCCTCTTTGTTCTTGCTGTCTTTGTTAACTCCCATTTAACAGAGTGATAGCTTTAATAAACACTGAACTCAGTCACAGGTTGAAATTGCACATGGAAAGGAAAAGGCATTGGTGCCTTTGTTTTAAATGCCAGCCTTCAAATCATGGGTGGCACATATTCCTTTAATATTTCAATGCCTTGCTATATTTGCTGTATCTATCAGTCTGCAGTTTGCTGCCAATGACTTTCTGCCACATATAGCGATTTGTCAAGTAAGCCTTTCACAGAATCTTGTAAAGCTCTTTCAGAGGTGCATATAAGGCTCTCTAGAATACAGAGCAGACAACAACTTCTTGACTGAATTAGTGGCTTTAAAGGGAAAAAAAAGAAAATCAAGAGATTGTTTAAGAAAATAAAGGTTAGGGTCAATTCTATATTACATAGTCAACTATACTTAGACACGGAGAGTAGTGGCAGTGAACTTTATTAGTTTTGGCCTGGACATCAGCTTTGATGATGTATGGTAACCCAGAGCATGATATCGTAGAAGCATGGAATGCTTTGCATTAAAAGGGAAGTTGAAAGATCCTCTAGTTCCAACCCTATTGCCATGGGATGGGCAGGAACACCTTCCACTAGACCAGAGTGCTCAGAGCCCCTTTCAGCCTGGCCTTAAACACTCCCAGAGATGGGGCATCCACAAGTTCTCTCTGCAACATGTTCCAGTGCCTCACTACCCTTACAGTCAAGAATTTCTTTGCAATATCTACTCTAAACTGATGGTCTTTCAGTTTGAACCCATTCTCCCTTGTCCTGTATCACGCTCTGGTACATATTCTCCAAAATAGTCTTCTGTAGGCTCCCTTCAGATATCGGAGGGTTGCAATTAGGTTACCCTAAAGCCTTCTCTTTTCTAGGTTGAACAACTCCAATTCTGTTTACCTTTCCTCTTGGAAGAGGTGCTCCATCCCTCTCGCTATTTTGGTGCTCCTTCTCTGGCTCACTCCAACAGGTCCATGTCTTTCCTGTACTGAGGACCCCCAAGCTGGATGCAGCCCAGGACACATTTGGCTTTCTGAGCTGCAAGTGCACAGTGCTGGATCACATGCAGCCTTTCACCCACCAGGACTTCCATTTCTTCCTCAGCAAGGCTGCTTTCGATACTATACCCCCTTCCACTTAATAAAGTAATACATGCTTTTTCTGGCTTACTAGTTTGAGGATACATTGTGGCTTTGATAAGACAAATATCAGCACAAGAAATTCTACCAAAGACTTCAGAAGAGCTTTGACAGCACATGGATCCCTTTGCCTATTTAATATATGGTCTCCTCAGACCTCACAGACCTTCATGTTTCTGAAGCACTCATAGTTGCAAAACTCTTTCTGAACTCCTTGACTACTTCAAAAATTGAAAAGGCTGCTAAAGAACAATTACCTGGATTTAACATCCTGTTGTGAAGGGAAGAGGCAGCTTTCAAGAAGTATAACACTTGGGGCTGTCCTCTCTTTTTGTTAAAAAAACACTTCAAGGTCTCTCTGAAAATACAAAAAGAGAGGAAGAAATAATTCACCAAGGAAAATTCCTTTTCTTGATATTTTCTTTATTTCAATTACGCTACAAATTATATTTATGGAACGAAGTATGCAAGCACTGGTACTAAGAACCCATGAAGTAGGCTGCATATTTCTATCAGCTTAGTTATTAGCAAGATCAGAACAGGAAAAAAGGGGTTTTATTTTAAAATTTTTATAAAGAAATTACAGAAATTTCCTCTAAAATAGACTAATAGTTTCTTAGAAAAAAAATAAGTCAGATGTGCAAAAACATTACTTTAGTAAGACTTTTAAAGATTAAGTGTTTGCATCTTAACTGTGGTATTTCTAAATGCTTTTCAGCTTTCATAATTCTTTAACTTCCTGTCAGAATGAAACTGAAATGTGAACCACACCCCGTCCTGCCATTGTAATTTTTGCAATAGAAAGTACTTGAATGTACTTCTGTTTAAATAAAAAGGAATCTTGTTTTCATGGGGAAGAAGGAAAAACAGGGTTCTATGACAGGTTCACAACCTGTGTAATTGATAAACCAGGACTGAGGTCTGTGTGGTGCAAAACACTTTCCCTTCAGTTTTAGTATAAGTTTATCTGTCCTTTCAATATCATATTACTAGCATTCAAGATTGAATCAACTATTAATAACTATTACTTATGTATGTAATGCAAATACTAGAAATGCACTCTCGTATCCTGAATGTTTCATCATGAATGTTTTTCATTTATTATTCATTAGTAATTCAGATCAATAAAACTTATTTAGTTGTTTTTCTGCATTTTTCCATGTAGATCTATGACTATTTCATTGCATATTTTGTTGAACCCATATCAACACATTTTTTCTGAATTTGTAAACTAGCTGATGGCTTCCAGGAATTAGTGTTACTTCTCTTACATCTACTGAGAGTTTTCCTTCAGCATTACCTTTCATTTTTGATGGATTAAGATGTTGTAGCTATATCTCTGTCACATGAATGTGAACATCCTCATGGCATGCATGCAACTTAAATTGCATGAAAACTAAAATGTCAAAACTGTGAATGTTATTGTATATTACAGTAGAAAATTGTGACAACCTATTTGTGCTATAATCAATATAGAAAATTTTATAAATGTAGTTTCCCTTCCTTTAGTAGAGGAAGCAAAAGGTGAAGAGAAAGTAGCATTTAAAATGGGGGATTTCCCTAGAGCAATTTTTTTCCTACAGCACCACATAGCTGTTTATTAAACACATAATCTACTCAAAAACATTTTGTCACTCACCAAGTGAAATGTTGTATTTCAGTGAGTTAAAGAAATAGCACAGTATCCCCACATGGGAGTTTAATCAATTTAACCAGTCAGCAATCTTGCTCAACCAGCAGGTGTTTGGCAAGAAAGTGCACAAAACAAGTCCCATTAATGCAAAGCATAGTTTATCTTAGTTGAGTGCAGAGGGGGTTTCATTTGCATATGGAATTTGCAGTTGAAGGGTCTAATTATTACTAATACCATTTATGTTTGTTAGAAGCACAAATAATACCTGTGGTTTCCTTAAAACAACATACCATATTTGAATAAAATTAAAAATGGTACAAAATTTTAAAGAGTTGATTCTTGTTGGCCTAAAAATATTTTTTCCCAGTGGATTTTTTTGTCATCAAAAAATTTGCAAATTTTGAGTACCCAGAATTATTTTCCTTATCACAACTTAATTTACTAGTAGAAAAAAAACTTCCCCCCACCCTTGATGTTAACTCTTTATCAAGAAAAATTTTAAGCATAATTTGTAGTATTTTTTGTTGTATGACTTTATGATATAAACTGAATTTAAGATTAAGATGTAGTGCTTCTCAAAGGTGAGATTACAGAAATATACAGAATTTTCTATCATTTTCTAAGACAAATGCTTCAGCCTTTTATCTTTGCAGAAGTCTGATAGTTATCAACACTGTTTTATGGACTATTGCCATTTCCAGTTCCAACTCTACTTTTTCTTTTAATTCATTGATTCTATGCAACAAGAGAAAAATTTCATTGTTAAAAAATACTTACAGAGAATACAGATTTAGATTGATCTACACAGGAAAATTTCTTCAATATCACCTAAGATTTGGATATAAATAAATGTGCAAATATCGCCACAGGTATATTTCTCATGCAGGTTGTATCCAAAAGGAAGCGATCAGGGCAGTAGCGGTTGGTTCAAGATGTTTTTGGAGGCTTTGTGCAATACTGGGTAGGCAATGGTCACTAAACAAACACATTTAGAAAAATATTTACCATGTGAACAGTTTTTCCTTAAAAGAACTGATGAACGATATTATGAAAGTGTTAGATACTGAAGATGTTTCAAATGTCTTTTATTTAACTTGTTTACTGTGCCAGTCCTTAGCATACTAGTTCATGTCTATTATACTCTTTGTGTCATACCCATATGGGAAGAAACCACCAGTGTTTTATTTCATAAGATTTTTATTCCTCGTGATGACCTTGTGTTGTTAAGTGACAATGCTTAATTTTACAGAATTTTGCAGCGTTGTACCTAATTTAAGCTACAAGTACTCACAGATCAAGTGGGGTAACAACTCCTTCATATCCTTTGAAGTCATCAATTGACTTTTTATGTTGTTCTTTGCAAACTTAAATTCTCCTTCAGCTTTGGAAAAATCTAAAGCCTAGAAAGTTAATTTATTTGAAATTTCTCAGTAGGTTGAGGAAATCCTACTGCTATTTGTACAGAATGTCAGCTATCTATGGCTACTTCACAATATCTTGTCCAGTTTTTTATCATAACCCTGAAAACATATCCTGAACCTAAAAATCTTTGTAAAACACTCCCTCCTATTGTTGGTTAATCCCTAGTGTTTCTATTCCAGGTACCTCTGTTGCTATTATACCAAATCACATCTGCCTCTCCATGTTTTAGTTTTCCTCTCTGCCAGTAAAATAACTTGTGAAAACATCTTTCTGTTTTCATCTGAAGTTATCTGTGCCTGTCTACTTCCCACATTTTCCATTTTTTGGACATACAAAATCAAAGAGAGACAACTGATATCCTCCTGTGTCAGACACCCTGGCAGTGCTACAGAATAGGATGTCTTTTATGGCTGTGACAGATAAAACCATGGCATCCAGATTTTTTTTCCCCCAATTCATTCAATTAGAAATACAAATAATACAGGGAACTTCACACAGATTGTGAGACGGGTATTTCAGTGCTGCAGGGACCACATTGTCAGTCAGAATATGTCTGACAATTATTTTGCAGTCCATCCGCTCTGCCTCATTTAGAAAATTGATAGTCTGTCTACACTCTTGCAGACCAATGTCCCCTTTGTTTGCCAGGACCTGGAAAAGTTTTGACCAAAAGACATTCCAGCAACATGAGATCCAGTTACAGACTATGGTTCCCAAAAAGTTATTTTAGTTTTTAACTAACAAAGTAGTATGCTTTCTTTGTAGTCAATCTAAGATGTTTGCAAAGGAAGAGGAATTAAACACATAATTTCTCCTTCTTCTTATCCTTAAACCTAATCTCACTGGAAATATAGTACTTTTAACATAGGGTGATCATTTCAAATGATCATTTTTTCTCTGGACCTATCCAGTCTTTTGAGCTGTTGATGACAGCCTTATGTTCTCCCCTCTTTCCCCATGGTTTCTCCTCCCCTTTCTGGCTGTTTAATTGTAAACTTGTAGCAATTTTCTTGATGCTTAGGAAGTGCAAATAGTTTGAAACTTGAACATCTGCTAATTAATCAATCTATCTTGAAAACCAAATAAATTAATTCTATACTATAAATAGTTTAAATGTAAAACATAATATGATCCAAGGTAGCTAAAAGATAAGATTTTCCATCAGTTCTACAGGCATCTCAGGAATATGGATCACATTGATGATTCTCAATAGTGTATGTATATATCTGGGACTTTGAGTTTTGTACTTTGTGCAGGAAAGAAATAAATTTTCTACAGAATTTCCAAAGCACTCAAGTGTGCAAGAAATCCATGTCTCTTCATTATTACTAAAGAAGAAATTTCACTCATTAATATTTTTCCTTTTTTAATGCTAAAATAAATGTGAAATATCCTGATAGACTAAGAACTAATTATAGGCAAGGTCCTATTCTAAGCTGCTGCAAATCATTTATTATTAATGCATAGTGTTCTTTACTGTAAATAGATAATGAATCTCAGAGATTTTTCTCTTAGGTGTGATCTGATTTATATTAAAATAAGGTTATGATCATTGTGTCTGAATGGCAAAGGAATACAAAGTTAAATATTAATCTCCCTTGGTATGTATTTCCATACGTCTCTTGGTCCTTCTCTCTTTACAATTTGGAGAAATTTGTTATGATGGTTTTGTGTTTAAAGAAATATTTGAGGGAAATGAAATCAACAGTTATAAAATAGATTTCATTTTAAAATAAAGTTCTATTTCTTCTTGAGCTTAACTTGTTTTTGAGTTTATCTTATGTTTTACTGTGACTAAATTCTTCTGTTTAAGAGATGCAGTGAGTACATCTGAAGAATAGCTAACAAATGCTTAAACCATAGCAGCACTTTTTCCAAAACAGGCTTATTTTGTACAGCATTAAAAATTAAATTTTTCCTTAGATTCCCTTATAAGAGATGGAAATGTCTGTGGGTTTCTTTTGTACATGTAACTATTTACTGACTACCAAAACAAATTTCAAAGTCCAATAATGATGAACAAGAATATACTAATAATGTTAAGTTATTCAGGTTACTAGAGGACAGTTGAATATATTTACTACAAGGTGAAAGATACCAGAGAATATAATTTAAATATTTCAATTTATTATAGGATAGCTGTCCATTTTCCTCTCCTGGAATGAATTGTAGTAATAATGAATTTCTTTTTCATTCTATGGGTTGGTTATTTTTGTTTGTTTATTTGTTTGGTTTTTAGTATTAATTGGAATGCTAAATTCTGTAGAAAAAAATTACTGTTAAAAGGGACCCAAATTTTTATGCATTCCAAATGTCAGTCTCCCTTATTTTCCTCTTTTAGCTTCCATCCTACTTAAGTTTTTTTTCCTGTTTTCTTTCTTCTTTATTTTGACGATATCTGATGACGACAACTGCCAAATGGATAAATACTACATTTGGACAGGGTGTTAGAATCTAAATGAGAGATTGGCCACCCCAACACAATGTCCTCTGGCAGGTATTTAAACACTTTTAGATAGTAGATGCTTCTTTAAACACCAATAATTCCTGTGGCACTTTGAAAGCTTGCTATGTTGTGAAATGAGTAAAGTATCATATACCCCACCAAGAAGTCTTCTCTCTAGAATTCCGAAAGGCCTTTGACATGGTCCCCCCACAACACCCTTGACTCTAAATTAGAGACATATGGATTTGATGCACGGACTGTTCAGTGGATGGAGACTGAGAGCAGCCCTGCTGAGGAGGACTTGGAAGGGCTATTGGGTGAAAAGCTGGATGTGATTGAGGAAGGTTCACTTACAGCCCAGAAAGCCAACAGCACATGGGCTGCATCCAGAGCAGCGTGGCCAGCAGGATGAGGGAGGAGATTCTGCCCCTCTCCTGTGCTCTGGTGAGACCCGACCTGGTACACTGCATCCAGCTTTGGGATCCCTGCTGCAAGAGGGACATGGACCTGTTGGATCCATTCCAGATGAAGGTCATGGAGAAGATCAGAGGGGGAGAGAACCTCCCCTATGAGGAAAGGTTGAGAGCTGGTGCTGTTCAGCCTGGAGAAGGTTCTGGGGAGATCTTATAGCAGCCTTCCAGTACTTAAAGGGGGCCTATACAAAAGATGGGTACAAGTTTTTTAGCAGTGATAGGACAATGGACTTTTATTTTTTTAAAATAAAGAGGACAGTTTTAGAGTAAATATAAGGAAGAGATTTTTGCAGTAAGGGTGATAAAACACTGGCACAGAGAAGAGGTGGATGCCCTGGAAACCTTCAAGGTCAGATTGGACAAGGCTCTGAGTAATCCAATGTAGTTGAAGATTCCCCATCTCATATATTTCACTTACACTTTTTTTCTATGTTTTACATAACAAAATTTCTAAAAAAATATTTTAAGGATGCTATTTTAAGGAAGCGATACACTAAAATAAAGCTTGTATTTTGGACACATAGACATTTATGTATTGAAAAACTGTTTTTTTGGATGCCATTTGGCATAAACTTCAGGTCCTTTTTCTCCAGGAAGTGTTTTCAAATCAGATGGTTTTGTTTATTTGTTTGAAGTAAAAACATAATACTCTAGAACAAATAGTAAGCACAAACTCTTAAAATAAAGTTGGCATACTGAGGCAAGACTGCCGGGAATAGTCTTTTGTTGTAATTAAGCCCACTTCCCAGAAAGACAAACACATTATTTCTGGCTTAAGTATATCAAGTTCCTTGATCATGCTACTCTGATAGATCTGTTGTTAGGACCCACAGGTTGGTCCTTCTGAATGTGTCCTTATACACTCCAGTGAAGCCATGTTTTGGTTCTTATTTTTGATCCATTGTACAGATTGAAAACTCCTCTACCAACTCACACTGATATAATTTCTTCTCTAAAATCATGTGATTACTAATGGACTAGGCTATAAAATGGTGCTAGGAGTACATTCATTTATTGTAGAAAAGGTTCTCTGGGACAAATGAATGCTACATTTTCTGTTGCCATTAGATCTGACAGAATAGTTTCACTAATTTATGTTATCACTTCTTGTGATCTCAATGTTGTTGAATGTGGTGCTAGTTACAAATCAATATCAATTAACCTGAGTATAGATTTCTGTCCTTGAATTCAGTAAATCATTGATTACATCTGCTTTAATAATAGACCTAAACAAAAGTACCTGAAACATACAAAATGCAAATGTAGGGCTCTAATAGTAATACAGACTGATAAGTTATCTGAGTGAGATATTCCCAGCATAATTCAATTTTCAAGCAATTTAGAAATACATGTATACTGCTACTTCATAGATAAGGTAAATTGCTACTAAGATCCTGTGAGATCTATAGATATATAATTATGGATGCAAAAGCAAACTTGCCCTGAAGTTTTTCTGCATAATTTCCAAACAATATTTTAGAGTTAGGGTACTTAATTCAGTAAACTTCAAGATAGTTTTAAATTAAGACAGAAATGCACATGTTAAAGAGTGTATTTCCATGAAGGAGTACGAAGCCGCCAGACTTTTCCCTTCAATTTATTCTGATTTTTTATTTCTTAAATGGAAAGTTACCTTTAAGAAGTTTGCATCTTTAAGCAATATTTTTGGTTAATATGCTTAGGACATTGTGATACAGTACAACAGACAATGATAGCATATATTGAAATTCCAACAATAATTCTTATTTCTGGATCCATGGTGGTGATTATGTATGGTTTTACTCTTATATTTTCTTTCTTTTTCCTTATACATTTTTAAGTGATATTTTTATGCTTTTGTATCACTGCCTTACAATACACAAAAACCTAAATAGCTACTTACCTGCTTTCCCTTGCAACTAAATTGTTCTATTAAAAAACATACATAGATGTAGGCATTTATGAACACTGATCATTCAGTGTTGTTTCACTCTAATCCTTCCCAAGGGATCTATTAACAAGAACCTCATATTCTGGGGTGAGTCATAAGAGATACAGGTGGAAGAGTAAAAGTTTTCTGTCTGGTGGTACAGAATACAGGTGGAAGGATAAACTAAAGTAGGTGAGCTGTCTTATATGGAAACCAGATATTTATTTTCATCCAGTCAAGGCGTAGCTTGGCTATGTTTTAACCATTTCAGTTTTTTTTCTGGGGCGGAAGAACAGACATGTTTCAAATAAAAACTGTTTAAATTTTCTGTCTGTTTACACATTCACCAGTAAGCAAATATTCAGAATTGTCTCATGCCTGTGCTCCCATGAAGATCTATCTTATAGGACATTTGCTAGGTAACAGCTTCTTAGTTACTGTTTTATTCAGAACTGTGTCTGGCTGTTTCCCCCAGTAAAATTAAACTAGTATTGGGTCTGTTTCTCTGGCCCTGAGTCTCTCCCAGCTGCAGATGTAACTGATTCTACATGTCCCCTCTCCTTGTTAAATTTTAGAACAACTATCTGCTGCTTCATTTAAGAAAATTCCAGATTCAATTGTGACCTGCCACTGGTCTTATGGAAGTGCATAGCCTGAAGACTCAGGGTGTGAGGGAGTCAAGATACAATCTCTCTTTATTAGTTCTTCCTGACCCGGGGTATTATAGCAGTCAAGAAATTTATTTTCTGACACTCATCTCTCTCTCTGAGAAACATATGGGGAGTTTAGGTACATGACTCACCTGCTACATGTACAGCACATTTAAAAACTGCTTTCAGTGATGAAGAATGAGTTAACTTAAGCCTTCACTGAATTTGTTGTGGCTTGTTAAATCAGCGTCTGTGTTTTCTTCACCAAAATTTTATTTCATATTGACTTACTCAAGCTAAAACCCTTTCTTTCAAATGGGCACAGAGCCCCTAGGAAAACTAGAAAATTGACCTATGCAATAAATGCTTTTTAGAATATCAGATAATGAGCTGTCTAGGACTTGTCATTTTTTAACACAGAAATAAAATAGAAAAGAGAACTGGACAGGACAGACCTATTGAGTGTCAATTAGGTTTAAGGTTCAATGACAGGATGTAATATAAGTCACTTCGTGTACAAATGTGGCAATTGATTTTCTGTTTAACAGTATTGTTTTCAACCTTCAGCAATTACTATGTCTACTGCTAATTTTTTCCCCCTTTAATGCCACATATAGAATAATTTTCTTTTTTCCTCCCCAGTTTTCTGCCTTTCTGTGCTTACATTGCTCTGATTTTCATACAGAAGTATTGTGATCTGCAACATCACTTTTTCTAAATTCCTTGTATTTCAATAAAGGGCTAAAATCATACATCAAGAATGTCACTAGTCCACACCATTGTATTTCATGAAAGTAGTTCACTTGCAGTACAGTGAAAGAGAATATTCAGTCTCTCAAAGAAAACATTACACTTTATTCCAGTGTTTACATAGGTAGTTATTAAAAAAATCTATGAGATTATTTTTAATTTTTGACTTCTTAATGAAGTCTGACAGCAATATCTCTTTTTTTCCCCCACAGAAATGCAATTTTGCTGTTTCAGCAAAAATACTTTGAATCTTTATTAGGTTTCTATGGCCAGGTGTTGATACTGGGAGCTTTACAGGAGTGGGTTCTGTGAGAAGCTGACAAAAGCCCCTGCAGGTCCATGGGGATGCAGAGATCTACCCACTGGAGGAGCCACTGGACGAGCCTTGTGCTGGAGCAGATGGACGCCTGACACTGGGCTGTGGCTCTGTGGGAGGCCCTCTCTGGATCAGGCTCCTGGAAAATTTCCTGTGGACCTGTGAGGAGAAGAGCCCACACTGGATCAAGTTTCCTGGCAGGACCCTGTAGGGGACCCATGCTGGAGCAGGCTATGCCCCCGTGGAAGGGTAACCCGCATTGCAGCAGTTTGGGGAGAAATGTTGCCAATAGGATGGACTCAAGCTGGAGAAGTTCATGGAGGGCTATGTCCCATGGGAGACACCCCATGTTGGAGCAGGGGAAGGATTCCTCTCTCTGAGCAGTGTGTGATCACTGACCACAACTCTCATTCCCATCTCCCTGCGCTGCTTGGGGGAGGAGGTAGAGCTGGGAAGGAGGGACAGGTGGGAGAAAGGTGTTTTTAAGATCTTGCTTAATTTTCTTATTATCCTCTCTATTTTTGTTTGTAATTAATTCAATTAATATCTCTAATTTGAATGTTTTTCCTGTGACAGTATTTGGTGAGTGCTCTCTCCCAGTCTTTATCTCAACCCATGAACCCTTTGTTATATTTTCTCTCCCCTGTCCAGTTGCAGAGGGAAGTGATAGAATATAGTTGGTTGTTTCATGGAATCCAGCCAGAGTCAACCCACTACACTATATGGAAAGTTCAACTCACCTAAAAAATGTTTGAAACTAAAGTGTTTTTGCAGTGTTTAACCAGCACCTTATTTTTTAAAAGGGTTTTCCATACCTACACAAATGTCACTTGCAATCAAGAATATGCATGCATCAGAAACTGTTCTGAAAAATTTTAATTTACAAAACAGATAGATACAAATGACTGTAAGATTGATGGAGAAACAGTAAAGATGGAAATAACTATTCTGGTAAACATTATCATTTCAAGAAGACTTGCCATGAAAATTATTAAATTTTGCACTCCTTGTACTCTATAAATTTCAGTCTTAAAGTGGTAATTTCATCAAACATATCTACCTGCTTTAAAATAGAATTCAAATACATAACTATATGAGAGATTTCCTATTTTTCTTCTTTTCCTTTTTAATATATACTATTGTTAAACACCAAACTCTTCTCTACAGGTTTTATATTTAGAAGCTCTATGAGGTCCAAGAGATTTGTAGTGTGCTCAGTGATCTTCCGATGATTCCTGGAAATATTTTAATTTTGTACAGTTGACTTCATGTCATGTAGGCAGGACAATAACCAATAACACCCTGTGTCCCTGTTGAGCTTTAAAATTGAAGTCACACTTTCAGAACACTGTCCTAAATTTGGTTTCACAGTAGTCAAATTGCAGCACACAGATGTCCTCAGGACTAGCACCTGAGCTACATCTAACAATGCATACATTATAAAATGCCCATTTTTTTTTTGGTAGGTTTATTTTGGGTCATGTTGGCACAAGCCCCTCTAATCTTACCCTCCTCTCCTTCTCCCTTTTCCTCTCCTGTCTATCTCACCCCATTTCTCTCTCTCTCTCATTCTCTTGGGTGGGTATTCTTCAGCCACTTGTCTTCAGAGACATTTGAAACAATGGTTATGAATAACAATGGAATATGTCAATCTGCCACCACAGGCTGTTGTACCCCACAGAGAAGGAGCTATCAGTAACCTCCAGAATACCTCCAAGTTTTGTGACCCTTTTCCAAATGCCATCTAATTATTGTCTCACCACACTTTCTTCAGCAATCCATCTGAAAACTGACATTCCTTAGAATTACCAATGTGTTTCATCTTCTGCTTCTTTGAGACTTCCCTGTTATGTTTCCCTCATCCATGTCCCTTCTGCCTACAATGTAGTTATCCAAGCAATTGCCTAAGGAATGCCTTGCTTTCTCAAGAAAAGTTGGAACAACCCTTCTTGAGCCCAGTTATACCCAGCCTGAGTCAATTCTTCACTTCTTTAGTCTCCTTAGGCATTTGAAGGGAAGAAAACGTATATTGGTTGTAGGAAAGGAAAACACCGTTGTTAAGAAAGTATTTAAAACAAAAAATTGAAAAATACTCAAATGCTTTTTAATCTTATTTCATGTTTCTTTCTTAGTGATGAAGGATATATTCATAAGTTTCTGAGCCACTGGACTGTTTATAAAAATGAGATGATATTGTGTTCCTAATGATTACAACTTTTAAGAACTTCATCTCTTGGGAGGACCTATGCCTAGTGTCCTTAATAAGCTCATGTTTAAGAGGATTTATTTCAAAAGGAATAAAAATATTGGGTTTTTTCACAAATACTAGGTAGCTATTTATTATTTTTTAATATGAGCTTGAAAATGAAGTGAAGGCAGGGATCGTTAATGTATTTCATTGGAAAATCTGCTCAAAGTTTATGGATACTTATTTTTTTAATATATTCTTGGAATTACTTGTGGGAACACATCTGTCTTTGAAAAGCCATGAGTAAAGTTTCTATGAATGGTCTTAGATTTTCTTTGCTTATTTGATGATATATTGCACACTCCTCACTCCATGAAATCACAAAATGAAAACAATTGGTGAATTTGTGTTCCCTGCATGTTGCATTTGTTATGCAGACAGGTAAGATATCATAACACTTTCAGTGGTTAATAAGAGTCTTTCTACCTGCAGATTCCACAGCAGTACTTTAGTCATGTTTTGTATTTTGTACCCTAACAATTCTTACATGAAACAACTTTCCTTTCACAGTTCCCTTCTCTTGCTTCCTTGCGACCTAAATGGCTATTGAAATCTTAAAATAATTTGAAAATCGAGGTACAACCGATCTGCTCAGAGCCAAATAATGGCTGCAAATGACAAAACTGATTTATTTAAAAGTGTGGTGTTACTGCTATGCAGCTATTCTTTTGAGAGATGACATTTTGTGGTAATAAGGGTAAAGAGAAAGGGCTCTTTAAACATATTGTCTGATGATAAAGCCTTTGGGTATGTTTTTAAATTCTGAAACAAAAGATCACCAGCATGATGCAAAATTATTAGCTGTGCTTCTACTAATTATAGCTGTTTGGAGAGAGACAGGTAATTATTGCTTTTCTATTTGTCAGAAAGATTTAACTTTGTGTTTGTTAGCCTTTTCCCAGACTCTGAACCAGTGTTTTACCATAGTTCAGTAATATTGGTCTACTACAATCATGCAAATAATCTGTTCTATTTGCAAGCAGAATTCTTGATGAGAAGTACTAGATGGACTAAGAGATGAAGAGGAAATTGCCTCGCTAGGATTAATGTATGAAATGAGCAATTACGGAAGGAACATGTGTTATCTGCTGGATGGTAGATTAATAATTAAAAGGCAGATCTGAATCTGTCATTGAAGTGGAAATTTTTTTCATGAAAAAATCTTGAACTGAATGTGCAGTTGAAAGTGAGTGTGATCTGAATGAAAGCACCACCAAAGTGAGGCTTCTCTCCACACCCTTCATCAAACCAGGCTGAACTCCTCAGGAGATTGGACTAAATCTAGATAAGGAACAGGAGACTTGTTTCTGATAAGAACAGGAACCATGGAGTTGCAAGGCCTGGGCTGTCCTCCAGAAATGTTTTTTATAGTTGTAGGCAGATCATTTAATCTTGGTTAAATCACATAAATCAATGAGGTGCAGACATACCCTTTAGTAGAGAAAGGGAAAAGTACAATCTATCTGAAAGCAAATGAATCATTCCCTTCAGTCCTTGTGTTGGATAATTGTGAATCAGATACTGAAGGGTTTTTGCTGTCTAATAACACTGCTCAACATGCACATTAATAAATTAAATTACTCGGTAATTTAGATTATTACATTTATCAGTACATTAGATTAAGACAAAAGTATTCTGGGCCTATATCCTCTAATTCATCTTAGAGCAAGAAATCAATTCAGCTCTGAGTCCACTGATAGGAAGTTTCAAGAAATTACTATGACATAGCTTCTAATACTTTGGTGTGTAACTTAACAAACTGACAGTATATTCAACTTCTGATTCTCTGCACAGGATTAAATCCTCTTTTCTTTTCTGTTCTGCTTATGAAGGCATTTGGATTCCCTGCTGGGAAACATTGTGACTAGCTTGCCCACTGTATCTCACCCACTCATTAATTAAAGACAAATATATTATGCCACTTTCCAGAAAATCGTGGGTATATTCAGAACAAAAAGGGAGCAATTCCTTTAGTCTTCATATAATTCTTTGTCTTTAGAGGTTCCTCCTAATGAAGCGCCTTATCTGTCTTTATTTGTTATAGAAGTCCTAAGAACTGATTGACTTCCATTGCTGATAATTTGTTTTAATTTATAGATTGATAGTATATACTAAGAAGTGCCAATTTTAGCAGTTTGTAATCTAAGAACATTTCTGGTATAAGCCTAAATTTCTTCACAAATTAATTTAATTGACTATAACTCTGACAATTTTACCTTTTTTTAGACCCCTAAAAATAATCCCAGTGCTGGACGAGTGCTGTGACTGCCTGATGCTCCTTCTGCTCCTCTCTGTCATGGAACGGGGAGTAGTGATGCAGTAACTGTGTTGGACTGAGCAATTTGGCCTGAGATCAAGGTGACCTGTGTCAGATTCACTGGCTAGGAATAATATAAAGGTGCATCCAATATGAACTGTATAAATCTGTGAAGTATTAATAACATATATATTATTACATGCTTAATATGTTACATACAATAATTATACTTATACATTGCACTTTCTACAGATTCCAACCAAGAGAAGGATGGAGTTAATACTGCAAAACACTTAGTGCAGCATGCTTTTCCCAGAACATTTTCATCAGAAAATCCTTAGATGCAAACTATATATATATATATATTAAATATACACATATTTATATGCTTATATGTGACATACATTACTTGTATACAGAGAGCTGAACATACACAAGAAAAAAAAAAAAGAGAAAGCAGGGGTAAAGTCTGATGAAAACAGAGATGTTTTGCTCAGTCCTTGACCAGTTGTATGTTATCAATTTGACAGGAAAAGAGTCAGAGCTATCACTTTCTGCCACTCCCACGATGGGCTGTAAGACTGATGGGAACTCTCAGGGAATTTCTTCAAAAATTTCTTCTGAAGTTTATACAGAAATGTATATGGAGCCCTATAAGTAACAACAATTCTTATGCAATGGAAAAAGAGGACAGGTTTTTCCTCTGCTGTATTTAGTTGGTATAACATGAAACCGAATCCACCAGTGAAGAAATGCAATATTTAACACTCACAAATATCACAGGTTTAGGGTTTTTTTAACAGATTAGACTAATAAGATATGGTAATGTTTTCTGGGAAACGGGATGCGGTGAATTTAGTAACAATGTCTCTTAAAATGGAAAAACAGAGTGAAAGAATTTCTTGTTCAAAACATAGATGTATCAATTCCTACAGATAAAAAGATGGAAAAGTTAATAAGAGACAAAATCTTCTGCTTGATAAGCGAAAAAAATGAGTCTTTGATATCCAGTTAATACTATATAAGAAGTCACCATTGAAGTCATTATGAGAGCTTGTTTTTTTTTTTTTGGCATTTTATTTTCATAAATATTTTAGCAAGCAGTTTTTTCACCCAGTAGAATGTATATAAAGATACCTTAGTTGAGTGGGTGGTTATAGTCTCAAAATGTTAAACTAAACAAAATGTGTGCACTAAGATTACAGTAGAGACAAGATCTATGCTTTCCTACCAATGTTATTTTCCAGCTATGTATTCGGATTTATATCAGATGAGTACTGCACACCACTTGACATACAGTGTTGTTCAATAAGAGAGATTGCTGCTCCACTTGTATTGTGAAATAATGCCTTTTTTTCAGATAATTATAGGATGACAATAGAAATGGAAGCTCTCAGTCAGAGACCTGTGCTAATGCTGCAAAAAACTTATCAGATTGGTCTGGAAAATTGATTTATTTTCATTCTCTTTAAACTAATTTTTGCTTGCTTTCTGATGTGAATAATCACTCTATAAAGGTCTCTATATAAATCAGTTGATGCAGACTAATTTGGAATCCTGCTTGCAATATGAGTGGCCTTGCTTTGAAAAGGAAATTGAAAAATTAGACAAGTTTAGGGACAGAAATAAGTACATTGACAAGCATAAAAAAAACCCAGGTTTTTATGAGAAGAGAGTTTTTAAAATTATTTGGATTATTTAATTTAAAAAGGTCAAAGGCGTAAAGATAGCAAGGATAGCTTTCATATAAAGATAAGAACAGATAATAACTTTAAAACACAACAAATATTTTATTAAGGATTTGTCAACCAAGCTCAACGTAAGTAAAATATCCTATGAATGAAGACATTTATGATTTCTATCTAATGACAGGATTTTTTGATTAATATTAAAATATATTCACAAATGTGCAGATTTTATTTTGGACCAAAATTATTGCAAAGAATATCCAGATTTTAGTTTTATTTAATATTGTGGCATATGTCCATTTCCTTCCTGCATTTGCAGGCCAATGCATGGCCATTGCGAGGCTATCAAAATTTTGCTATATTCTTCCAGATCTCAATAGCCTTTAACCTTCCACAAGAGACCTGATATCCACCTCCTAAAAAGTCGACTTTGTTGATACTTTTGAGGCAGAGATTGCAGTCTTGGACTGATGACTGCAAGTCGAGGGAGGAAGTGACCTGCAAGAGCACCAGCACAAGCAAAAAGCCATATAATGCTTTCTATCTCTGACATCTCTTTTTTCCCTCATCCTCCTACTTCATCTCCTGCAGCAGCAAGAGCTCAGTCCTGCTCCCCCTTACCATGGCAGCAACATTTCATTTTGATGACACTGATGGGAATATTGGATATGAAAGAGCAACACTGAGCAGGCTAGAAACATTTTTATTTTGTTGCAAATGGCAACAAGAGCCTTTTCTGGATATTGAAGTGTCTGCTAGGGTGAAATAACCAATAAAAGCGATCTTGGATTTTGTTGATTGGCACAATATTTATGTGAAATATTAAGACACACAAGTGTTTCCAGATTGGTATTATTTTACAATTTCAACATTCACTGAGATTGAACTAAGGTTGGTCTGATCCTTTGAAAAGGCTAAAGAAAATTAGATGGCTTTAATTTTTTTCAACTATATATTACTCCTAAATTTAAAATTGAATTTCTAGATTAGGTAATATATTAAAATATCCTGCTAGAAATTAGTTTTTTTTTTTAATCACAATGACAAAGTTGTTTATTCATGGGAATAAAAACCCCCATGAAAACTTAATCATATAAAGACCTGATTTTCAGATCTGAAGCTCTCTGCTTGAAAAAATGTTGACTCATTTTAATATTACAAAGTGTTTTAATTGGAAAAAAAAAAGGATGAGCTTTCTCTCACATTAAGTTTTTGATATTTTTTTTGTCCTTTAAGATTTAATCAGTCTCCAACATTAAAGCAAACTTTTAATTGATATTTGGGGATTCCTCTTTTCAAATAAGATATTAACACTTGTCATATAATTAATTTACTCATTTTGCTTTGTGAGCAGTCCTCACAGTTTGCTCTCTGTAATGAGCTGAAGGTGTGCCCATGAGAAAACTATATTCTGTTTTCTGAAGTGTTTGTGAAACGTGAGCTGCACCATGCTGAGGACATTTTCTCGTTTCTCTGGCAGAATTCTACAAGGAATTTCAAAGGTCATATCTTCATGCTGCTGCATGTGAAAGGAACAATCTCGTTTTTTTTAATTTCCTTCCCAGACATAACTGAATATGGAGCTTCTGTCAAAAGGAAGGAGTTTGGAGAAGAGTCCTGCTGACATCAGAATTAATTATTTTCATGGCTGAAGGTACTGGGAACTTAGCAAACCAACATCCTACACATTTAGTAAGGTCAAAATCACAGGCCTTGTATGTGCTTTGAGCCTATTCATTTTTATACTCTTTAAAATGTTCTAAGTCTTCATTATTTGAAAATTAGGTAGCAGAAACAACTTTTGTGTTTTACAGGTGAATTCTAAACAGTAGCAGAGAAAATTGTGGTAGCAATTTGTCCCTTATCAGTGAATAAACATTTAGAAGAGTCAGAAATACTTGTAAATAGACTCAAATTAATTTTTAAATTTAAAAATTTCCAATAATGTTGAGGAAGATCACTGCAATTGTATTCCAAACAATAAGCTTGGATTTAAACACAGTTCTGGAGATCATGGACTGGTGATTTGATACCATAAACTACAATTCATCTTTCCACTTAATATATACTTATTGAATATTTGCATCTACCCTGTCTTGGTGTGCTTATTTTTTGGGAGTTTTATGTCAGTGTCTCACTTATTTTCTTCTCAGTTTTAGAAGACTATAAACCACACACTTCCTGGATGCAATATTGTGCTGACTTTGGCTGTGGTGGAGTTAATATTTGCCACAGTAGCTGGTGTGAGGCCGTGTTTTGGACTTTTGAAGGAAATAGTCTTGCTAACCCAGAGATGTTTTAGTTACTGCTGAGTAGAGCTTATGCAGGAGGGAAGCCTGCTTTCCCAGGAATAAATGGACACACCTGTCTTCTCATGGGAAGTGGTGAATAAATTCCTTGCTTAACTTTGCTTGTTCACATGGCTTCTTCTTTCCCTGTTAAATTTTATTTTAGCCCATGAGTTCTCTAGCTTTTACATTACTGATTCTCTACCCCATCACACTGGGGAGTTCTGGTAGGGGAGTGAGCAAGTATCTGTGTGGAGCTTAGTTGTCAGCTGGGGTGACAACTGTGAAAAATTTGAAGCAAAGGTTGATGGTTTAATGATCTAATCCAATCACCTTAAGCATGCTTTTTTCTCTCTTCGTAAAATGTATAGCTAGGTGCCCTAAAACCAGTGGAATTAAGACAGGAATCTACAGAATACATAAGGAAACTGTTTCAAAATGTGCTTGTCTGGTACACTGTAACATGTCGATCAAACTATAATTTTCTGCTGGATTCCTTTATGTAAAACCAAAAAAAAGATTTCAGCTAAAACCTTGCTACACAAATGGATGCACATATGTATATGTGTGATACATGTTGCACAAGTACTTATCAAAACCACTGTCGAGAATTTACAGAGCACTCATGGCATCATTGACTTAAATTAATTTTATGGTAAGAGAGCATATGCTGCTATAACCACTTTCACTGTTTTCTGCCTGGCGAAAACCCTCTAGAAACTAATGGGAGTATCTGGATATTTACAAGAAGAGCATCTATAACATGGCAGAAGTCCAATGCTATTTTACAATGAAAGGTCAAGTTGAGTCATCATGAATCTGTTGCATAAGAGCTCTCACCTTGTTCAGGAAAGCACTAATGATACTTCCATGAGCTGTAATTTTATGTAATATTTGTTGAAATCCACTTGCTCAGAAAACAAGAAGTACCAAATAAACTCTACTGCTGTTAAAATTTGTATATTTAAAGGATTTATTTTGACCGGAATAAAAATAATATGTCAAAATATTCCAACATTAGAAATACTATTATCACTACATGACTGAAAAATGGCACTTTTTATTCCAAATGTGTGGGTTTTTTGCAAGGATCAAAGAGATTATGCAGGAGGGATTTTTATTTTAACAAATTAATAGTGTAACTGATATAAAACTTAAGAGCTTTATTTGAGTCTTAATTCAATACACAATTCAAATAACACAACTCCCACTCAAGTATCAAACAGCTATTGAAGAAACTTTAGATGAGCTTTGATATGGCACCTGGAGTATCTGAAAAAGTAACTTATTGTTGTTTGCCTGGGTTATTTCTGTGTGGTTTGTTCATGATCAGCATCATAAACATTGAAACTACTTCCCATAACTACAGGATGGCAAGTTCCCTTACAGCCTACATCCTTCCCTCTTTGCAACTTTTGTTCCCCACATCCTTACTCAGAGTCTGCAACAGCATGTACAAAGAGTATTGATTGCAGGCTTTTACAGTTCTGAGCAACCACTAAGAGTAACTACACATTGTGCAGAGTGAGAAGAAATTCACTCTAAACACCTAAGCCCAGACAGCCCAAAAGGTAAATTGGCTTTCTGAGGAAATTATGCCTAAAGGTTTTAGCCATTCTACTTGTTCTCACCCCACGCAAATGGGACTGATGCAAGTGCTTATGCAGCCAGGGGGTAAACAGTATCAGGGAACTGATCCAGCTGAAAGTACTTTGCTGGGTAACTTTTTGACTGGACAGATTTCTCTGGTCTGATAAGCTGTTTGCACTGCTACATCGTGCTTGGGCCAATTGGCAGTGCCACAGCAGAAGCAAGTGGCCAGGGTATTTTGGGAGCAGGTGGCAATTAAAGGAACTAGATTAAAACCTGCAAATACTGACTGAATCACTATGATCTTGGCTGTCAGCAAAATTTTAGCATTCCTTATCTTTTGTTTATGCAGGGTATTTACCCCACTGCTTGTTTCCAGATACCTGGTAAACACTAAAAGCCATAAAAGACTTTGTGGTTTTGGCATTTTTTACCTGTTAACTTGCCATTTGATTTTCCATGAAGGAGCGGGGAGTAGAGATGTGGGCATTGGACAAAGGTAAATCTTATTAGGATGAGATGAAGGGGGAGTCTGCATCAGAAAAAATTTAATAACCAAGAACACTTCTACATGGAACTAACTAGTCTTAAAACTGTCTGTGCAGTGCACAGTCAATGTGATTTGCCAGCTCCTTACATCTGCTTGTGAGTTTTTCCATGCCTCTTTTTCCTCACTTTTCTTCCTCTTCTCTCTGACTCTTGGGTTTAGAAACCCTTCTCGTGGTGCTTGTTGGACCCTTAAAGACATGAGGCAAGAAGTTTGTTTCTATAAAATTCATATGTGCTTCCATTGGTATCCAGATGTGCCACAGATAAGTTAGTGAGATAAGAGAATATTTATCTAGGACTAAAGAAAAATGGGAAAGGATTCCCTCTTTCTGGGACCCGTAAACTGTTAGAGTGGTCCTATTATCTGGGAAGATATTAATTTTGGTGGAATTTTCTATTGGATGAATGAGAGTATTGGATTTCTATTGGATGAATGAGACTAAAATGCTTCATTTTTTCTCGATGCTAATATTCCTATCTGACTGACTCAAAAATCTGAGAATGTTTGCTCCAGTTTCTATATCATCACCACAAGTGTATTTTCTGAATGCATTTCTGTGCTTGAAGCAGACACATGATTCTGCTGAAATCAATATATTAGGAGAATGTAGAAAGTGTGGTTTGTCAAAGAAAATCAACCCTCCTTTTCACCACCATCTCTTACTATATGATATTTTCCTTGAAAAATTTCAGTATTTGCCATTTTCTAACTGTGAAAAATTCCAAACAGGGAGATTTTTCCACATGCCAAGTATTTTCTTAGTTCTAGATGTTATCAGATGTTTATGATAAATACTCTTTTTATTCTCTCTCCCCTGTGTGGAGAAGAAAGTGAAGGGACTGCACAAAGCATGTCTTTGGATGTCTGGATTCTCTTTAATACCACCAAAGACCATTTATCAGAGATGAAAAGGAATAGTAATTTCTGGCTGATTCATATGAACTATTTAAACATCCTTCTTCAGATGGGGTGAAGTGGTTCATGGTGTCTCTGAAGTGCAAGCTTTCTGAGAGCTTGTCATGGCTTAACCCCAGTTGGCAGCTCAGCCCCACACAGCCAGTCACTCACTCATCCCTTGTGGGATGGGAGACAGAACTGGAAGTGCGAAAGAGAAGATCTCTGGCTTGAAATGAAAACAGTTTAACAGGCAAAGCAAAAGCCATGTACGCAAGCAAAGAATTAAGTCACCACTTCCCATGGGCAATTAGATGTGTTCAGCCATTCCCAAGAAAGCAGAGCTCCACCACACATCAAATATCATCACTTTGAACAATCCCCCTCCTCCTTTCCCCAGGACTATATGCTGAGCATGACCCTACATGGTGTGGAATGTTTCTTTGCTCAATTGGAATCATCTGTCCCAGCTGTGTCCCCTCTCAGGTCGTTGTGTACCCCCAGCCCCCTTGGTGTAGGGACAGTATGAGAAGCAGAAGAGACCTTGTCTACATGTAAGTGCTGCTCAGTAATCCCAAAAACATCCCTGTGCTATCAGACTGCTCCCAGCACAAATCCAAAACACAGACCCACACCAGCCACAGTGAAAAAAAATAACTTACCAAAGTGCAATCTGGAAATTAATTCTTGTGTTACCAGGTAGAATATAAGAGACATAAAAGAGTTTTTCTTGAAACTTGCATTTTAATTAATGGCTACATAAAAGTAGTCAGAATGGGATGAATAAAAAAGCTTTTGCAAGGAAAGAAATAAATGGCATCAATAATTTTTAAGCAAGCTAAAACAATTTTATTTTGTGACAAACTCCAATTTTTTTTTTGATTGATGCTGATGTTAATGGACACAATGTTAATTTTGTTTCACTTTTTAAAATAATTTTTCTCAGACTTTTTGTCTCACTTGGAATAGACAGATTTTACCTTGAGTCAATGCATTAGGAAGTTAGTTGCCTAAAGAGGGTTTACACTGTGTTCCTCTGAGCTTAAATGTTTTCCTGGACATCTAACCTATTTTGAACTTAGCAGCTGCTGCCCTTAAATTTCGCACTTCAAAATCAATAATTTTATTTTTAATGTTTGATCCATGTCTGCAAAGAGACCCCTGTTGTTCTAAGATAAACAGAAGATAGCTGTATCAGAGGAACTCAACTGGAGTTGTACAAAACAATCAATAGTCAGAAATATGCCCATAGATAGCCTTATGAATAATTTCTTCTCCGATACCAGCTGCAAGAACTATGTTCTCCTTCATGATTAACCAGAGAACTTTATGAGCAGTTTATCTATATAAAACTTATAGAAGTAAATTATTTGATGTATACAATTTTTAAATGAATGCGTGGAAAAGTGGAAAATAATGTAAATTATAATGAAAAAAATCTTGGTGAAATAAAATAGATTATGGATTGTGGAAAATAGATTAAAACATGTCCTTTTAAATGACCGTATTCAATATTTCTTAACTTTCTATAGGAGCATGCATTTCCCGCATGGAGAAGTACTGTATTGATTGTAATTCTGACACTAATAAATCTCAGTGTAAGAAAAAATAAAAATAGAATCAGCTTGCTAAAAAGTGTTTGCTTGATTATAATATTGAATGTGAAATATTATTTATCTCATGAGTACTTAGCATTCTCATGGCTAAAAAATACATCAAGATATATTTATTGCCCAACTAGCAAATTAAGAGTTTTCCAGGGCAGAAACTTACAGAAATTTAGCCAGAGTCTGTTTATATTGATTGTCTTGGTCTTTGGATCCAGTGCCAAATGAAAAATAAATAAATAAACTAAGTCAGAACTTATTAATATTCTATGTTTGTTTAATTCAGTGTTCAACTGATTCCAAAAGTCTGACTTCCTGTCTGGGTGTATTTACTGTATTAATAAGTGAATAGATCCAAGTATTTCACCTGAGTTGGAAATCCAGGACCTTATAGGGAAATAGAAAGTAAAACCAATGCAGTGCTGTGCAACATCATTATTTCAATTAGTATTTCAATTATCCAAGAGAATTAGTACTTTGCAAGTCTAAGCTCTTGAAAGGAGTCCTAAATGGCTGAGTACAAAACTAATACTTTATCTAATCCCAAGAGTGGAAATATTATTTTAACTTCAAATATTTCTCATATTTTGGTGCTCTTGATAGCTTTTTCAGTGAGATTTTATGTGAGAGAATTCTATGATTGGTGGATTGGTGTTAAAACCCAAAATAAGAAGGTATTTTGTTAAAGGTTAATGAAATTATAAACTGTTAATCCTTGAAAAGTCATCAAAAGATAAATATTCTTGTAAACAACAGCCACATGGATTTGGTTGTTATCTATTGGAGATACTTCTGAACTGATAATGAAAGGCACTAGCAATTACTTTTCAGTAACTAATATTTATTTTGTAACCAGAAAAAACAAAGATATATACAAATAAGCACTGGTTTACTTGAGAAATTGATGGCTATGATTCAGTTTGGGATGACATTATTCAGTTCTGATGAAGAAAAAAAAGGTGCATATTTGATCACTAATTCTTAAGAAAAATACAAAAAAAGGACTGGATTTCTTTTATGTTTAGAACCTGGAGTGGATTTTTTCCATTACTGGTAAAGACTACTTGCAATTAGAAGAATAAGCTGTCTTTTTCTCTATGGCAACCTTAGAAAAACATCAAAGCAAGGAAAAATGACACTTTTTGATGCAATAATATTTCTGAGAAGGGTTAGATATACGTATTCAAAAGGAGAAGTTAATACTGAAGATGCTTCAGTAAATACTTAAGATGCTTCAGTATTTGGCAAACTTTCTGATTTCTACATTTTATGTTATTCATCGCCAGCCACCTCATTTCTGTTTTGTCTGTCATTGTTTAAAGCAAACAAGCAAACCAACAAGCAAACATGAAAGAGTTTCTGAAAGATTCCCTTTGCCCACTGTTTGCTGGAAATGATAATGTTACACAAAGCAGGCAGAGGCCTGTTAGGAGATGGAGAGCAGTTGTTACCTTGTTAAGATGTTAAATGCCAGAAGTCAAAAAAAAATTTACTGTATATGGCTAGATAAGTAGAAATAATTCACAAATTACAGGTCATAATGTGAAGACAATATGTATAATTTACTTCTCTGTTCCACATCACAGGCAATTTCCCCCCCCTTACAATGTAACAGCAGATGTATTTCCCACTTTTTGACTATGAACAACCTAATGATTTAAACTTCAGTAATATCTTTAATTTCTTTCATGGTAATATTTAATATTATGATCAGCTTTTTTAGCACAGTTCTTCAAATCCCTTTTAGTACTTACTTTAGTACTTTAAGGTTTTTTCTTTCTCTTTTTCTTATTTTATTATCGTTTCTTTTACTTAAGTTTTTATACAAGTTTAATATATATTCTTTACTGTAGCATTCATAATATTTCTTGGAATCTTATGAGCACTTATGTTTTTTGTTATAGGAAAAAAACAGGGTAATGCAGTAAAAGTAAATAAATTGTGATGTGAAAAATGGGGAGTCACTGTCACAGGAGAGAGTAGTTTGCAATGAATAATTCATTCATTGATTTTTTTGTTTTTGAGATAATTCTGAAAAAAGATAAATTGCAGTTTCTCAAACTAATTATTTGAAGCTGTTTGCTGAAAAGTCCTCGTGAAGAAATATAACTTATTCATAATCTCATTGTTGTAAATATTTAGTAGTCAAAATTTGAATTTCAAGACTTTTTTGATATCCTATTGCACTGCCTGCTGAAATCAAGAGAAACCATTTCACTGTCATTTGTGAGCATTGGAGAGTGGAGTGGTTTTGTGTTTTATCCCTTTTTAAACATAAAGTGAGATTTCAGGGTCAACTTTCTGCTACATGTGCCTCATTTGTCAGCCTCTACATATATTTACACAAATTTCTGGTATGTTTGCTTTACCAGGGGAATATTGCTGTCAGTACTGTTAATTACTCTTAATTTCATGCCCTAGGCTGCTACTGAAGTTTGAGGACACAATGAGTATGTTCACTTTAAATTAACATTCATAAATATAAATTTTAGGTTTTATCTGTGTGGGGTTTTTTACTCACTCAGACATACTTGTAAAGATCAGCATTTCACTCGTGCTATGAAGATACTACTGAGAAAATTATTGGAATCTGTGTGCCATCATGGTGTGAAGCCTCTGCTGCTATTGCACTTCATTACCACCTAGGGATGTTGCTGTATTTAACGGGATAAATTGACAAAAATGTTAATAAACCTCTGTAGAGAAATTCATCCATCAGCTGAATTTGCCTTTCTAAAATGCCCTTTGTGAAATTACCTGGGGACATGCAACACAATTAATATAAAACAGAGACACCAATAAAAATTTAAAAGGCTTAATTCTCCAGAAGATTTTTTTTTAAATGAAGTCTTAAACATCTTGTCTGATTCAAAGCTCATAAAAAAGTTGGGCCACAGTGCCAAAGTCTGAAAAGCACAGCCTTTTGCACATGTTTATAAAAGTATTTATAAACTGCATTTTGGTGAATGAATTGAGCATGGAAATTAAAATCCCTAAACTTTAAATTAAAATCCCTTTGATTTAAGTGGTCAAAAGCTATAATTGGAAGAAATGTATCTTAATTGCAATTTAAACAAAGTTGCAGAACTGTTTGAGACACAATATGTGTCTTTTCAGTTGAATTGCTCACCAACAAGAATTAGCTTGGAAACCAAGAACAGAAAATTGCAGCGTACCAGTTAAGGCAGGGAAAATAGACACCCCCTGAGCAGTATGAGCTAATATCTGTGTAGCTGCCCTCAGGAGCCCAGATCTCAAGTGCTCCATTTCAGAGGTGGTAACAAGGCACCTTGATTAAATGACTGCTCTGAACTTCTAAAGAAATCTCAGAACTGCTCCA
Source organism: Geospiza fortis (assembly GCF_000277835.1). Taxonomy (NCBI): domain Eukaryota; kingdom Metazoa; phylum Chordata; class Aves; order Passeriformes; family Thraupidae; genus Geospiza; species Geospiza fortis. The sequence continues at coordinate 14,461 of NW_005054350.1, read as the reverse complement.
GCTTCAAGGTTACAGAGTTACCTGGAGGACAAAGAAAACTTCCACTGATATAAGAGGCGAAAATATCTGACCATCATTTCTTTGCTACGTCTTTAGTGAGCTTCCAGGGTAAAGGCCAGGTCACCCAGCTGCAACATAAATTAAAAATTCTTCACAATTTTGAGCCCAAAACACCTAAGAAGAAAGCAGTTCATTATCTAGCATCTTGCAGAAAAGGATTGTAAGGATGGTGCTATAAGTAAATTTTAAGTTTCACCGCCAGTGCTGTGAAAAGCAGCATTTCTTTCTAAGGTCCCAGAGCAGTACTCAAAGAGAAGTGTTGAACCCAGCTCTTATACGAAGACAGACTGAGATTGCTTCTCCAAGCTGCTGCAGTTTGGTTTCATCTGAAAATACAATCTTACTGTATTGGAAAATTATTGTATAATTATGGCATTTGATTATATAAAATAGCCCCAGTGATGATTGAAATGAAAGAAGGACTTTTACAAAGGGAAAAATAGGGCTATTCTACATGGTAGTAAAAGCAGAAAAATGGCTAAAAGGTAGAGTTATTTTCACGTTTGTAAGCAAACAAGAAAATTAAGATTTAAAAACACAGTGCTATGTTAGACCTGAAATATGCATGTAGAATTGGATCTAATAAGTGATGTAAATCCAAAGAGTGTAATATTCACAGTCACTGAACTGTCAGAGACTGATGTGATCCACCTGCTCCTCTGTCAATGCGTGTGAACACAAAAAGAAACACCTTAAATGTTCTGTAATTAAACATGAAAAAGTTTCTTATTCCCCAGCCATTCTGCCAAAACTGTTCAAAAGACATAACTAGTGACAAGGAATGCTTTTACATTACCTGGGGAAGAGAGAGGAAGAAGCTTGTGATGATTTTATTTCACCTCATCATTTTCTTTCTAAGCAAATGGCAAGTTTTTGAGGAATTATTTCAGTAGATGGCTTTAAACATAGAGGTTCAGCTTGGTAAATCCAGTCCTAACAACAGAAGCTCCCTCTTCTGAAAGGATTTCTGCCGTGTTTCTCTGATAGGGAAATGAAGGCCAGAAGCTGATCTAAGCTCTGCCATCTGGCCAAAGGCACTGTTGTGGCATGGAGAAGATTTTTGGGCAGGCAGTTACAGTCCATTTTGTGGCACGGTCACAGCCCATTGTAATCCCCTCCTCATCTTCCAAGTGCAGTGAACAGTTAGCAGAAAAAATAAATTTCAAATTCTGTATTTTTAAATGGATTTTAAAAAGGGGTATTAACAAAATTTATAAAAATATTTGGATGGGAGAAAACGGACACAGCCCAACATATTTCTGTGTTTCTCATTTTCTCCGTTTGCTCTTAAATCTTACAGGAGTCAACTTTTAGACTGAAGCCTTATGAAAGTGTCCCCCAGGCTCAGACTAGTGAGTTATTTCTATTTCTAATCTGACAGAACAGCAAATACCTCTGCAGCACTCTGTAATGCTCCTGTGCTTTTTGTAGCATCTCTGTCATTGTCAGTCTCAAGGAAGAACATAAAGTCCTTTTCTCTTTGTCTGTTCCTTTCATTCTTTCTTGTCTGTTACATCTCCCATACCTTACCCATCTTTTGTTTCTCATAGGTTTTTTCCTCTCTTTTACAGGAACATCCGGAATATGTTTGCTTTCTGCATTCCACCTTTCATTAGATGGGAAGAAAATTTAAATTCTGATGGTCAAATTCAAGTTAGTACAATTTCTGTCAGGCATTTTCCTAACAGTAAAATTCTTTTTTTTTCCCCCATACATGTAAATATTTGACCTGATATTTGAAGTAGGAAGCTTCATGTGACCATAGGGCTGAGACTTCCAGAGGCAGCCATTCAGTCAGTTTCAGTGGGCTGTGAAGTCATTGCAGCCCTACCAGCATACAGAGCTAATCTGGAGGGGAAAAAATCTCTCTCTGTGCTCTCTCTATTGCCCAACCCCTGTTCAGTATATTCCCTTCAGTATTTGGATATCTGAAGATTTTTTTAATTTTAATTAATCCTATCTTCAGAAATATTACACACATGCAGTTTATCACTGGTCTCTCTGTGGGTGGAAGTTTGTTCTTTTCTTAACACTGTTTAAGAGGAAATGCTGCAGCATCTGCTGTAAATTTACCAAACTATGAGAATATGGAACAAATCTAGTATACGGTATGTAATGGCATATAATGGTATATAATGTCAGCTACTTCAAATGGATTTTAAATTTGAACTACATAAGTATCAAAACATATGATCAGACTGTGTTTGATGATCACTTGATACAACAAATATTAAATATTGGTATTTATTTCCAATTATACAAGAAAAAAGATAACATATGTAAAATCTGAAAAGATAAAATGCTCAAACTGTGTAAAATAGTAGGAAGGTAAACAATGTCTTTTTTTTCCCAATAATATCTTTCAAAAAACTATGGGTTTGTTTGTTTGTTTGTTTGTTTGTTTGTTTGTTTTCAGGGAATTAATTTACTTTCTCATGGTAGATGTTTACTTTCAATATATCTCAATATTTCAATGTATTTTTCAGATAGCTGGAGAGCTGAGTCCCTAAATATTTGGGCAAATGAATAGCTTTCTTCGTGGGAAGAGTTTCACCAAAATTCCCATTTTTGGTCAATAAGTTTATTAATGCAGACAAAAACTACTCTAATACATAAATGATACTTATATGCTGGAACACCACATTTTAAAAATGACTACTAGCAAAGAGTACAAATCAAAAACATCTTTATAAAATAATAACCTCTGGAATCTAAACAGTTGTTACTATAAAAATTTCAAACTAAATGAAAGCTATTTTTTATTGTTTTAAAATAAGGAAAGAATCAAAATATATGCTATCTTATTACTTATTTTTTTTTTTCTTTTTGGGTAGTTTACTTTCTGAATCTGTTGCACTGATTTCAAAGAAGCATAGATTACAGGTAAAGTGTAAACATTTTTTACTTTCTACTGCTCTTAGTAATATCTTTTGGACTCCTTATACCTAATTCAGAATAGATTTCTGACTGCTTTTCCAATGATTTTCTTTCACACACATCTCCTTACCTCGGCAGAAAAGAATGAAGAAAATAAACCAAATCATCCACCCTATCGCTGTGGTAAGGGAGAATAAATAGACATAAAGTTTTATCCTGTTTCCCCTTTCCATCCAGATCACCTATACAGTTTTCCAATTATACAGGGACCATCTTAGCTCCTCCCTTGCATCTCTGTGCACTCTTTGGGGGTTCCTTTATAGCTGCTGTATCAAGGATGTGGAAAATTGTTCTATAACTCAGTTTACATTTTCTGCAAAGCCTGCACAAAAAATGGCTTAATGTCTAGAAGAAGGCAAGCATTTATCATGTAAAGTTATTAACATCTTTGTTTGCAAAGGAAGACTTTTTTTTGTCCTTTATAAAACACAGTTTTTGCTGAGGCTGATAAAAATATTGAGTAAATTGTGCTCCCTCTGTGCTTAACACCTGATTTCATCTGCTGCCCTGTGAGAGACGGTGTCTTCTAGGCTGTCTTGCAAGAACTGCAAAGCTCAGCCAAAACAGAGCTCAGTTGCTTTGACAATGAACATCTGGCAAGGTGCTTATTGGTTCTGGTGATCTTTTAAATAAAATTAAGATATCACAAACAACAGTAAAATTTGTTTTCGAGTTTTCAATCACTGGAGCATCTTTAATAATATATTCTCTGTGTCATACCATAGGGTTATAAGTTGTTAGACATCACCTGGATCATTTGAAATACCATCTGGCATGACTGTTCTTTGACATTTGCCAGGACACCTCAGTACTAATAGGGAGTATAGTTCTGCCATAAGGATTAAAATACATGCTTCTTCCAATTGATTGGGTCTACGTAAACAAACTTTAAACAAACTTTTTTTTTTTCTCCGTTTTTCTGAGAACAGCATTTGGGGATTAATTCATGATACTCTCTTTTTCATTTAATCTTCTGGTGTTTTTTTATAAATTTCACCCATCTTCCTCCTGCTATAAAAAGTGTTTTCGAGCTATTAAACACCATGCCAGAATCTCAGAGAGAAATGAAAGTTTAACAGAGGCTAATAGTGCTCAGAATCAAGATTTGGTTCTGCAGGCCCCAACATTAAAGCTAATTCAGTCAGGAATGATGCACAGTTAAACCAGGAAAAGACTCCACATATTTCAGTGTCACATGCATTGTGGCTCCACATACACTGTGCTCCTCTTGAGTATGTGTGTGTACTTCCTTAACAATGTGGAAATAACTTTTTCAATTAATTCAAGAGGAATTTACATTTTCCCGAAAGAAGTGAAAGTGTGATACATTGCATAGAAGTTGAACTGTTAAACATTATTTGATAAAACATAAAAATTTTTTACTTGCATGAAAAAATTACTAGAGGAATATTTGTACTTTTTTTGATGACTTTGTACTTTGAATATTTGTACTTTTAATATTTGTACTTTTCTTGAGTTCTAAATTGGTTTTAGGTTCTGGATATAAGCACATCCTTGTCAAAAACTGTGCTTGAATTTGTTTTTCTTCAGAGAAAAATAACTAAACCCATTACAAAAACAATCCCTTATGTTTCAGGAAACTCATTTAATAAAGGTTACAGTGAGATAAGAGGAAGGCAAATAGGAAAATTACTTTTCTTTGGAGGTGGGTTAATCCTGAGAAATTGAGTTAGAGGAAGAGAATGTAAACTATGATGGAATTAGTGTGAGACTAATGTGGTTCACGTCAAGTACCATGAAGAAAATTAGAGGTGTTATGCAAAAGCAACAAAGACTGCCTTCTTTAATGATCAAGGATAATAATGATATGAAACTATGATTTGATCTTGTTGCATCATGGGCTTGTCCTTTTGCAGATGTTGAAATCCAGTTTCAGTTACCTTACCATCACAGCAGAATTTTCCTTAAGAGATGTACTTGTCTTGTGTTGGAACATCACTTTTTAAGATCAGCTCTCAGCTCTATTAATGCAATGTACATCAACCATAAAATCGAAATTTCATGGCAAATTTTATTTTTTATCAGCTATACTTTAGAGGAGACATTTCTCCCCTTTCCTGGAGGGGCTACTTCTATTTTTCTAGCTACATCCAACCATCCTCAACTGAAATCATGTTGTCTTGGCAGAATGATTTTGTATGCTAAAAAAAACCCCAAAATTTTAGTTTTAATGAGAAATGTGTTTTGAACAAAGCATCCAAAACAGTGGGTTGTTGTTGTTGCTATGGCATTTACACAGTTATTGAATCTATCTTTATGTCTATAATGTGGCACTTTTTTTCCTCTTAGATGCTGTTTCTTTTCTTTGCATAAATGATGTGAATGAACATTGTCTCAATGTTCCTACACTTGTCTAAAATCACATCAAGACCTATTATGCATCTTCTAGAGAGAGAGCCAGACAAAGCTGTGTGTCAGCCACAGTCATTCTGTTGGTTTAGCTGAAGCATTGGAATACCATTTTGACCATTGTTGAAGGTATTTCATAAAAATTAAGATGACTTTTGATTTTTTTTCCTTTTTTCTTTATATTTTCCTTTCCTTTGGGACTAAAGTCAAATAAAGTTCAGACAGCTATGACTGACAAAAAAGTTTTTTTACTTTTGTTTTTTACTGTGGGTGATATGAATTTTCTTTCCTGGTGTTTTCATGAGCGCATCATGTGAGAAAACAAGCTGCACCATTGCAAGGACCTTGTGGTAAAAATCCAGTTATTAGCTGGCATTTTACTTATATTCATTAAAAGTTGTGTATAGTTTACTGGAGCTTAATTAATTTCAGTTTTCTGGCTTATGTATCTATTCTGAGGAATATTTTGTTACTGTTCAAGCCAAGAAAATTCAAGAGGCTTTCTTTTATTTTTCTCTTCTTCATGTTGAGTTGAAAATTCTCTGTTCTAAATTTTATTAACAAGTCATAACCATGTAAATAGTGTCACTACAGTAGAGGACCCATGACACAGAGAGCAAAAATGGAAAATAAGACCAGAGTATTTAGGAGACACCTGTATGTATTTTAGACCAGCTCAGTAACAGTGAAGGAATAAAATGCATGGGTCCTGCCAATATATTTCACTATTAGTAAAATTAGTACTAATTGTACTAATCTCTTTTTAGCATTTTTTCTGAAATTTTCTTCTAAGAAGAAAAGAGACAATATAAATTTATTCTTGATAATCCTATCAGGGGTAGAATTTCTACTAGTAGTTCATTTTAGGGTTAAATTTCTTATTAGAGTATATATCCGAAACCTTCCTATTTGTAGAAAAGTTCCCCCTAGTTTACTACAAAGATGATTTGCAATTTATTACAGGTGAAATGAGGAGATTTCTATAAATCTAAATACTAAGGGGGAAAAGACTGTTGCTTTCCTAATTTACTCCCCCTCCTCAAACATGCTTTTTCAGGAAATAGTCCCTATTAAGAACAATTGCCCTAGAAAATATCTTGCAGCCTGTCAGTCTCCCAAGCAGATGGCAATGGTTTGGTTTATTGTGCAAGAATATCTTATAAATCACTTGTGTATGTGGTGACAACAAAGGATTCTGAAGGCTTCAGTTGGCAAACACGATGTCATCATTACGACATGCTCGCTAATGTTGTCAGGAAAAAGTGTCATGGATATATTAAGGAAATCTCAACAAAATTATTGGGAAGTTTTTCTTAAACTTTAGTGGCGTAAAATAAACTCAAGTGATCAGAGTAAATGTAGAACTGATTTTTTTAATTCCATTTTAAATGACAAGTTTTAAAAATAGTGTTTGTATTATATAGCAAATTGATTTTCTCAGCACTTAGTAAAAAATAACAGCTGGGTGATAGTAATTAGGTTGTTTTGTGAAATTTAAAGAAATTTCTCAAATAATAATTAGAAAAGAAATTTTCTAATTTTTCAGAAAAAGAGCAAGAAAATACAGCAAATGTTTAGCTGTAGATTTGATCGCCATCCTCTTATAATGGTAAGACCATTTTACACAGGGCTTAGATACCCTATATAAGGAAACCAAGGCATAGGTTGGTGAATTAATTAACTTTGCAGCTGTCATACCAAAGGCTGTTAACAGCCACAGAAGCAGAACCTTCTCCTTCTCAGCTCCAGTGTCTATTTCAATAAGTCTCTTTGCCTTTTTAGTTGTGTCTCATCCAGAAAAATGGAACAGTAAGCAGATAGTTCACGGGGAAAGAAATTATTTTTTAGAAATGGTTATTCAGAATAAGCATTATAGTCATTAAAAAGCTTGGCATATGTCCAGGTGTATAGCAAAGATGTGTCTGAGTGCTCTCCAAAGGATTCAGTCATTGAGTACCTTTGTAGGATCAGAGCCAAAGAACAGTTTGGGTTGCAAGGGACATTAATGATCATCTAATTCCAATCCCTCTGCCATGGACAGAGAGGCCTTCCACTAGATCACATCACTCAAATCCCCATGCAACCTGTCCTTGAACACTTACAGGGATGGGACAACTACAGCTTCTGTAGGCAACTTATTGCAGTACCTCAACATCCTCATAGTAAGGAATTTTCTCCTAATATTTAGTCTGCACCTACCCTCTTCCAGCTGAAAGCCATTCCTCCTTGTCCTGTCACTACATGCCCTTGCTAAAGGTCCCTCTTTGGTTCTCTTGTAGCCTCCTTTAGTTACAGGAAGGCTGCTATAATGTTTCTCTGGAGCCTTCTATTTGAAAAATCCAAACTCTCTCAGCCTGTATTTATAGTAGATGTGCTCCAGTCCTCTGATCATCTCTCTGGCTATCCTCTGGATTTGCTCCAACAAGTCCATGTCATCCTTGTACTGGGATCCTGGAGCTGGATGCAGCACTGCAGGTGGGGTCTCACCAGAGTGGAGGAGAGGGGCACATTTCCCTCTCTTGCCATGCTGGCCAGGTTGCTTTGGATGTGGCCTAGGACATGTTTGGCTCTCTGGGCTACAAGTGCACATTACTGGGTCATGTCCAACCTCTCATCCATGAACACTACCAAGGGCTGCTTGACAGGGCTGATCTTGATTCATTCTTCATCCAGCCTCTGGGATTGCCCTGACCCCAGTGCAGGATATTGAACTCGGCCTTGTGAACTTCACGAGGTTCACACAAGCCCACATCTCAACACAGGCCCACATCTCAAGCCTGGCTTGGTCCCTTTGGATGAGCTCCCTTTCCTCCAGCACGCAGGCTGCATCACACAGTGTGGTGTCATTGGCCAGCTTGCTGAGGGTTCACTCAATCCCAGTGTCTGACAAAGATGTTAAACAGCACAGGTCTCAACACTGACCTCTGAAGCATGACTTGTCACTGATCTCAACAAGAATTTTGGTTCAGTGGTCCAATAGACACTAGCCTAGCTTAGCTAGGCTTAGTTTTACTGGTTTATTTAGAAGTAAGTAGAAGTAAGCTGTAAAAAAAAATTTAAAAAATCCCTGTTTAGATGGCCTGAACATGATTTTAAAGAGTGTCAGAGATAATTCAACACACTAGGATTAACCTTGTTGAAGAAAATAAAATTGTCAAGAAAGATGAAAATGTGGACAAGCACAGGACCATTTAATTCCTAGAGATGGAACTTAGCATAAGAAGGTTTGTATTAGGTAAGATTTTGTACTCGATCACCATAATGCACTGCCTCATAAAAACTGCAAATAAAGATGTCTGATGAGCATGCAGTTCTTACTACCTTAGAGTACATGTTCTGAGCTCACATTACCTTGATCAAAACTATTGTTACAGTAGTCTCTGAAGTAGTTTGTGCATTGCACAAACATCAGAAAATATGTCACTTATTGATTCTAGACTCTAAGCTGTTTTTCAGAGTTTGGTATTGTTGCTCCTAAGTATAGGCAGATAAGCTAAATTGATCTTCTTTATGTGGAACCTTATCTGAACAGAAAAATCCTGTACTTAACACTCTAACTCAAGGTAAAAGCAAGTATTTTATCTAGGGAAAAGTCATAACTGCAACAACAACAGCAACAACAATAACAGCAATAATAATAATAGTAATACTAATACCAAAACTTAAAATCTACACTTTGCTCAGTGGAAAATAGACAAACAAGTTTCCTGAGACATAATTCCTACATAATAAAACTAGTTTACAAACAAGAGACTAAATATCATAAACCACTTGCTGGGGGTGTGATGTTCGTTTTCTCATCATGCAGAACAAGGACATGTCAGGGAACTCTTATGCTTTTATTGCATATTTGCCATAATTTTGGCAACTAGCCCACTGTTTTGACTCAAAAGGTATAGGATAACACACCCTTCTTACAATACATTTCCACAAAAAGTGTTGTCTATAAGCCCTGAATTTTGTACAGTGTACTTCTCACCTCCCACAACACGCTCCCCAGAGGTGCTGGCTCACGAACCACCACACACAACCAAAAGTGCTGGCACACACCACACCATGACAGAAGCTTCACAGTCCCATGGCCAAGTTCAGTAGAAAGTATGGGGTAGATTAAGGTCATTGTGTTTAGCCCAGATAAAGAAAGGGAAGAAAACACAGATTATCACCAGTCCTCAAGTCCTGCAGTGGTCCTGCTTCATGGATGGTCCAGAGCTGGGGCAAACAAAGAAAACAAAAGAGAAAGACAGGAGGAAGAGAGAGAAAAGAAATAGAGCCAAGGGGAAAAAAGAGAAGCATTGGATGTGGTCCTTCCTTTTTACATTTAACCTGGTGCACATCTCTAATGTAAACTAGATTTTTCACACTGTTTTTTTGGAAGACTCAATAATGTCCCTCAATTATTTCTTGTATCTGGACAGTTTAAGTGTTTTAACATTTTGTGCACACCCTTGTATTCTTGAGGCAAAATAAGAGGAACAATGGGCCCCTTAATAAAGGAGAAACAGGAGAACTTATTGGTCCAGGTCCCAAACCATTTGGCTGAGACTGTTCAAGAAAAAACTAGATGTCTGGGAACATCTCAATCTCATTTTATGAGTTTTCTGGAGACTGGCTAATACTGTGCTCATTTTTCCAACAAACAAAGCATTGTCATTTTACCCAATGATATTCTGCATCACTGTTGAAAAGGAACTGATACAGACAAAATCTACAATTTCTGAAAAAATAAATAAACACAAATTGTGATGAACAAGCATTTCTTATCTGAAAAACTGTCTGTAACTTTCATGGACAACTACAAAACTAGTTGTGGCAGTTCTGTAAGTTTTACTGTGTGATTTTTGTCAATGGCTTGACTTGAGATTGTACTCTAAATGTTTTCACTGAAGTATGGTACAAGTTAAAAGTGAACTGCAATTGATTTTGAATAATATACACATATAATGGAAAGAAAAACTGAAATACTGAGCTCCTGAAGACTAATGATGGTTCTGCCACTCGCTTCAAGTGAATTCATATTGCACTTGAACATTTTCTGCACTGCTTAGGGACATTTTGAACAAAACTAGTCTGCACCCACTATTCTTAATAAGTGCATTTAAGTGAAAATTAATCAATTCATTAAGTCAGCATTTAAAATGTGGCTACAAATGTATTTGAAGCTAGAAAGTGAAAATGCACATACTCAAATAATAACTTTCCTTCAAAATTTTAGGATTTTGCAATAGATATTTAAAATAAACTTATTATCATACATATAGGGTTCTCTCAAAAGCTATATACATATACATCTCTTTTCTTGAAGAACTAAATAATGATTTTTTTATTTTAAAATGCCAGAGGTGAAGTATCAGTGAGGAAGTTAGTAGAGCAAGATCTTTCTCAGTAATTCTGGAGGAAAATATGTGAGACATAGCAAATCTCATTCTGAAATGGAAAACAAGGATAACCTTATTTTAATGATTTGCCTGGAAAACAACAACAACAAAAAGTATTCAAACTTAGCTACATTTTGAAAGTGAGGAGGAAAAAATGCTCTCTGTGCACAGTAGGAAGTTCCTCTGCTTTTCATATTTCTAATTCCAGGCAGCATGCTATCTGCTCCAAGGAGCAAGAAAACAAATGCCAAGCTTTAATCAGAATTATATTGGCTGTGTAGGGACTTTCAGATCATTTGCCCATTCCTAACAATGTCATGCAGATTTCCTTCAGAATATCAATGCAGAGGCCTTTGCCCTTGCTGTGAAGAAAAGGTTGCAAAATACTGAAGATGAGCAGCAGGTCTGTTTGAGGTTAACATTTCTTTTTGTGATGGGGAGAGGAAAAAAAGGTAAAAGTTCTGCTTTAATTTAATTCCTTAATGAAACTAAGAATTAGAATCCCTGCAGTGTAGCGCTAACCTTTTCTCTGGTGTCAAGCATTTTTTTTTTTCTTAAATACATCTTGGATAATGCTGTAGACTCATGGCTGTCTGAGGGTTGGCTTAGAGGCCATTAATAGAGATATTGTACTGAATTTGATGGACCTTACACATCTGCCTTAATCAAAAATATTTTTTACAGAAAGTAGAGCCCTGTCCTTCAATAAGAAATGTTAGATAATTCCAAAATTTGTTCATTTCTTTACAGAAAATGATCACTTTTATCTACTTAACAGTTACAAATTTAAAGAGATGCTATTTTTTGCTTCCTTTTTTCCCAGTGTTCATAAAATCCTTGGTCTTCCATCTCTTATTCTACGAAGGAATAATAAAACATGCCCAGGAACAAGTAGTCTTCAATGGGGGTAAGAGACACTTTGACCATCATATTATTTGGACAGTAAGGAAGATGGAGAAAACATGACAAGGAAAACAGCTCTCTTTTATAACTTGTGATTATGAGGAAAAAAACAATTGTTTTGAATGCATTTGAAAGCCAGTGCTGTGTCTCCCCTTACCTTCCCTTATTCTTCTGGCCAAAACTTGTTCTAATTAATTTATTTTTTAAATGTCTATTATATAGCTAGTTAATTTCTGTCTACGGTTTGAATAAATTATTATCACTGACAGGGGTTAGCAAACATGATGTAATATAGGAAATAATCTTTCATCCGTGTTAATTTTATGAGGTTTTCTTGAAAGAGATATGCTCTACTTCTGTTCTTATCAGAACCTCTTCCATTCTGAATTCATCTTTCCTGGACATGACTAAACAGATATAGAAATTCTGGAAGAGATTTCATGGTGGCCTTTTAGTACAAATACTACAACAGAAACATATATCAGGGAGCATGTAATGCAATGAAATAATTTTTTTACAATCAACTACTTGTATTTTTCTAATTTTTTAAATTTCTAATTTGCACTATGTGTTCTGGTACCAGCTTAACTCCGTGTCTGTCCTTCATGCCCTTCTTTTCTACTGCCTTCCTGATCATCCCATCCTGGTTCTTCTAAATTCTCAGCTGTCTCTGTAATAAAACTTCATTATATATTCAGTCCAGATGTCTTCACATGCTAGATTTGTACTATTTCATTCACATGCTAGATTTGTACTTTCTATTTAATTTTCTCTTACAAACCCTTTCAAAATGTCCTAATGTGTATATTCAGCCTACAATCCCTTCCTCTTTCATGGATTTTTTTTTCAAAGAAATATACTATTCTTCTTAGCAAAGAACAGCCAAGTTTTTAATCATTATTCTTTAATCTATGTTTTTGAAAACTAATGTCTTCCTAAGTGAAAAAATACTGACTGTTTAAACTACCATAGACCTGCTTTATGCATGACAGATGTTGTAGTTGGACAACTTGTTGTAGTTGGACAATTTATATGGGTGGTGTAACTTTATTCTTGCATTTTGAATATTATTGCATATTAGAAGGATGATTCAAATATTTGCAAATAAACATTGACTAAAAGACAGCAATGAATGACTACTTAAGCTAAACTCTGCTTCCTATGGAAAATGTTACTGTTTCTGTTGTATTAATTCTGGATCAATTGGATGACTCTCTATTCCAAACTTGTAAGAGGATGACAACTTGTTGTTTCACAGGATATTATTAGAGTTGTTAATAACTGGGATTAAATGTTTGAGTGCATGATCCCAGAATCACAGAACCAGCTAGGTTGGAAAAGACCTTTGAGATCACTGAGTCAAATTTCTGACTTAACACTGCCCTGTCAACTAAACTCATGATGTGTTATAATTTCTTATTATGAGCTAAGAATGTTAGAAAAGAATTTCAGATCAAGTTTTTCACCTCTTCCTCTTTCTTTTTTGTTGTATGCTAATAACCAATTACTCTAGATCCTTCTAAAATGAAGTCTGCTGATACATCTAATTTAACTAAGTAACTATGCCTTTAGAGGGCAATAGTCAGTTTCTTCATTATGAGATTCATATAAGTGTACATTCAAGATTCCATTGGCTTTCTTCCCCCCATTATGTAAGGGATGTTATACATCACATATCCATATTCTTTTTCAGAACCCTGCCTACATTGCCTAATCAATGATGGGGAACTGATATGATGAGGAACTGATATGCCACAGGAGAAAAAACCCATGCAGTTTAGGAACAAACAAAGCTAGAAATGATACGTGCTAGATCAGTCAATCATCCTTCACCACTTCCAATGAAGTAAATTCTCAAGAGAGAGAAAGATGTACCATTGTGAGAGACAGTGAGATAATTCTTCTGAAATTGCCTAGAAACTCTATGTTGAAGACCCTTTATCTCTTCCCAGGTCAGTGTAACTTAAGTTAGGGGCTGAAAAGCGAAGCTGTATTATGAATGTGCTATAGAAGACTTTTTAACAGTTGTACTATCTTCTTTATTTCTTTTATTTCTGCTTTTATTTATTTTCTGTGTTGTTCTGCATTTCAATGTTCCTACTAAGGTCCTGAACATCCCCTATTTCCTATTAAAATAGTATGACTAGTCTGTGTCTACTTAATCAAATTCTAAGTACCATTTTCTCAGTATCTTTGTGCATAGGGTGAGTAGAGAAGAAAATCAGAATAAATCCATCTGGACATAAATCCAAAAAGTCCAAAAATCCATTTTTACAAACAGCTCTACAAAGTAATTTTAATAGAAAAGTAATGTAGTCAGATATGCACAACGGATGGCTCAAGCACAGCAAAGTCATGAAAGTTCAAAAGACTGGGCAGAAAACTAGCCTTCAAATTCATGTTTTCAAACAACTGTGACATTTTGATGCTTGGCAGAATTGTATTTCAGAAGTTTTATAGATGAAGCTCTTAATTTTCAGAACAAATAAAAAGCTTTAGAAAGAAAATAAATTCCCTTTTCAGTGCTTAAAAAATTAGGAACATGGGTAAAACACAGTCTCAACTTGTGAAAATATATATGTATGTATACTTTGTGCAACAAATAGGGACATGAAACATTAGCATGAGGAAAAAAAGGGTAGTACTACACTTTTTGGAAAAGGAACCAGTTCCCTCATACAGCATCTAATCTTCCACTTTTCCTCTAAATCACAACTTTCACACAGATGTATTTCTCAAATAAATATTTTTTGGTTTGGAATTAATTAAAAAGAAAAAAAAGTTAGTCTTTCCAAATGCAGCAGTATTTTATC
>NW_005054349.1:5256891-5262657 GCF_000277835.1 Geospiza fortis | reverse complement strand
TGTCAACAGGTTTCAAATATCCTCCAAGGTCCCAGCAGCCTGCTTGGATGGATGAGGATGGAGCTCTGTGCCAAGCCCCGCTCCTGACTGTTCCCCACCCTTGGCACCACTGCCCACCCCTGCAGTGCTAAGGGACTGTTCCCCCTGCCTCCTGCCCCAGCCCTCCAGCACAGATGTGCCAAAACCCCCTGTGAGGCTTCCTCCTGGCTTCCCATCCTCGAGAGGAACCTGTGGCCAGGCCAGTGAGAAGTTGGGCCCCTCCGTTTATTTTGGGCTGGTGTTCTGGTCACACAGCAGTGGGTACAACTCTGCCCAGCCCCTGCCGTGGGACGCACAGAGGTGGCAGGTTTGTGTGGGGCTGGACACACCCCTCCTGCTGGAGCCCCAGTCCCAGCAGCGCTGCTCCATCCCAGGAATGGCATGAACCTCTGCTGGCAGGCGTGGAGGTGCCTGTCTCCTGATTAATGCCATCCACGCTGCTTAATCCGGATCAGGGGAGAAAGCCCAGGAGCTCTGAAGGGCTTTGGGAAATCAGCAGTGCCTGCTGTGAGTGTTTATGTAAGATGGCCGTGGTGTGCATTGCCAGAGGCAGAGCTGGCACGGAGCCAGAGGCACCTGGACACAGGTGAGGTTGGGAAGGCAATGTGGGCTCACCAGGGGGGCTCTGCCTGCACCAAGGCTCCCTCCAGAGCCTGTGGATGCAGGAGGCCCTGTGGCCCTTTCCTGGGAAGACAGGACACTCCATTGGGACAGAGGGATGAAGCCACCACGCTCCACCAGCGCCACACCTACTGATGTCCTGCCCCTCTGGAAGTGGCTGAGCAGCGCTTCACACAGTGCATGTACCTGGAGGGATGGTGGGATGAGGAGATGAGAGGAACCTCTGGTCATTCATTTCACAGGAAGAAGCCTCTTTCATTTCCCTGTTTTGAACTCTTCTTCCTTCCCCAGTGCTTGGTTTGGGGCACAAGGAGAGAGTGGGAAGGGATATGGGCTCTGCTCATCTCCCCACTGTTTTGGGGAGGGGAATTATCTGCTCCCCAGATTAGGCAAGGCTGAATCCACCCAGCTGGGATTAGGCTGAGGTGAAGGGACCCAAGATGAGCCCTGCCCTCCGCCTCACCACACTGTGCAGACCCTGCAGAGCCTGTGAGTGGCCCTGGTCACAGGACTTTCATTAAGAGAGTAATGAAGAGCCACAAACAAAGCACAGGATTAGGTGCCCCAGGCACAGTGCTGGGGGCCCTGGCCAGCCTGAGGGTGTCCCAGTGGGTCTGCCTCCTCCTCCTCCTCCTCCTCTTTCACCTGCCAGTGTGAAGGTCACAGTTCACGTGTCCCCCTGACTGTGGCAGAAATAGCGCCCGTTAATCTGGAACCTAAGCAGCTCTCCTGTGTGCAATTAAAGAGATCACAAGTCTCGGCCCCAGGGAACGTGTGCTGGCAGCTAAAGCCCTGGCAGTGGTGCTGCTGGGCATGGCATGGTATGGCATGGTGGCTCCTGGTGGCCATGGGGGAACAGGTGAGCTGTGTTTAGGAGGAGTTGGTACCCAGGTGATAAATGGTGCTGAGCTGATGCAGGGGCCTGGGAGGAGGCACAGCTCCTACAGGGATATCCTGATCCCAGTGCTCAGCTCTGAGGGTTGAGACAGAAAGTGCAGCCCCAAAGGAAGGGCTTGAGTGGTGCTGGAGGTGAGGAGGGTGAGTGGGGCATTGCTGGAGCAGTTTGTAGCTGCCCTGGGCTGTCCTTGTGCCCCATCCCTAGAGCCATTCCCGTGGAGGGTTATCCCGCACAGCAGCTGTGGCTGGGACAGGGTTGCAGTGGGAATTCTGCTTGCCTGGCAGCCAGAAGGTAGAGCCACTTTGGGCTTCCCACAGTCTCCTCTTTGCTGCAGCGAACCTGGAGTTAATGATGCACTAATTGGATCAGGCAAGGCCAGCCTGAGTTATGAAATGATGCTGGGCTGGGCAGGCTGTGCTGGGGACAGTGGCAGCTCTGTGTCCCACCCACCAGGGGTGGCTGGTCCTTCCCTCTTGGTTCAGGGAGGGTGAATCCTGCCTTCACCCCATCCTCTTGTACAACAGTGTCCCCATGGGGAGGGTGCCCTCTGTGCCCTGGGCCATGGCAGGTCACCTCTAGGTGAGCAACCTCATGGGCACCTTGGCCATGCAGGGAGCTGCTTGTGCCCCCATCCTCCTGTTATCCAGCCAGGAAGGAGAGGGAGAACTCCAGGCTGGTCCCTCCTCTGCCACCTCCATCCAACCCCATGCCCAGACCCATCCCATCTCCCCTTGCCATGGGAGCAGCTGCAGAGAGCCCCTGTGGGAATCCACGCTCCTTCCCACCGGGAGCAGAGCTTCCATCTCAATTACCATCACCTTGCTCCTAAGCCCTCTTTGCCAATCCCTCTAAGCTGCTTTCCCAGGGCTCCAGCAAGAGATTGTATTTATAGGCCACTCTTACTCATGCAGCGTCTCCCCAGTTAATCAACTAATAGGATTCTTCCCTCAAGTCCCTCTCCTGGAGCACTCACAGACACACAGCCCCCCCAGCCCAGGCAAGGCTGAGTGGGCGAGATCAGATGCCAGGGGAGGGACAGCCAGGGGGGATATAAGAACCTGCAGCACTGGGAGCAGCCTGTAGTGACTGGGTGGCACTGGGAGCTGCTGGGAGAGGAAGAGGAGAGCGTCTGTCTGTCCATCCAGCTGCCAGGTGAGTGCTGCCTGCTCTGCTGCCTGGGCCCTGCCACGGCTCCGGGGTCCTGAGGGTTTGGAAAACAGGGCAAGGACACTGGTGCTGGGTTGTGGCTGGAAGGAGGGTGGTTTTACAGCTGAAAAATGGTGAAAATGTGGACGAAAAGGATTCCAGTGTGGCCAAAGGACGTGGTGGAGGGGTTGGGTACTGGTGTGGGACAGCTGAGCCAAGCCAGGGAGGGCCTGTGTTCTTTCTTTGGGGCTTGGGAGACACAGAGCAGGAGTTCAACTCTTCTACCCTCCACCTTTCATTGCCTCATCCCCAATTCTTGAGGTCTGGAGGGAGCCAAACTCTGCTCCCACTCCCTTTGCATCTTCTCACTCTATGAGGATTCCCAAACTTCACATCCCACAGCACCAAAGGACCTCAAAGATCCTGAGCTTGGGACTAATCTCTTGTCTTCCTGTGGGGAAGAGACTAATCCCCTCACTCCCATGGCCATTTCTTCTCTCTCACCAGCTTCCCTGAGGTTGTGTTCAGAGGCAATGCTGTCCACGTGCCCCTGGGGCTTAAAATCCTACGCGGGCTTAAGCTGTGCTCATGTCAGAGCTGCCTATCCCTAAGAGGCTGAGCTCATCCCATTTAATATCCCAGAATCAGCTGGTGATCAGTGGGATGTTTACAGGTTCCTCCTGGACACAGGCTGGAGCCAGCAGAGCTTGGGCAGGGCTGGGCAGCTCCAGCCCCACTCCCAGCACAGAGGGTTGGGAATCAGGAGGGATCCTGTGCCTGAGACCCCTCTTTCCATGGACAGCTGAGCTTCCCTTGACCTTTTTCCTTGAGTTTTCCTCACCTTCCTGAGAGTGACAAAACAAGCCCATTCCTACCACTGAGCCATGACAGCCAATTTCCAGGAAAAGCTATTAAAACTGAGACTCTATGAGGCCTTTTGTTCATTTTCTTGCCTTTCCCAGTCTTGAACCTGCTCCATTGGGAATCACCCCTGTGCTTCCTCTTTTCTGGAGCAACCCTCTCTCACTTCCTCACCTTTTTGGCTGGGAACAAGGAGCTGGCTCAGCTCCCATGTGCTGCCCCAAAGGCAAACCTGGAGTTCCCAAGCTCTGCAAAGGTGGCAGTGCCCTATCCCAGGACTCTACAGTTTGCTGGGATGTGCAGGATGTTGGAGGGTGGCCATGGCTGGAGTTGCCTCTTCTCCAGCACCTCATCCAGTGCTTTCCCTGTTTCTCCCCACAGATTTCCTTGTGGACATTCCTGCACTGAGCTAAAATGGCAGATGGATCAAAGTAAGTATCTTTATTGATTTATTGACCTGGAATTGGGATAGAGCAGGGTAGAAGGAGGGGGAAAGTGAGACCTCAGCTCAGTCCAGCTGCTTCTCCCAGGGGCTGGAATGTGAGCTCTGTGTTGGTCTTTCTCACTTGCCCTTAAGACACAGAATCCCCCCACTCCTCCATAGTCACCCTGAGCTCAGGAGCACACCTGGGGCAGCCACACAGGGTGGTTTGGCCCTGAATTTGCAGGACATGAAATTCCCCATAAACTGGACACCCTGGTATGGCTCTTGGCGATGCAGCACATTTGTAGGGCAGCCCATCATCTCCCTGTGCCCCATCCAGCCTTGTCCAAGGCATTCCCAAACATCCATCTCTGTTTTTTCCACAGGGTTTTCAAGAAGACCAGCCCCAACAGCAAGGTGAGTCTGTGCCCTGTCCCCTGATGTGCCCTGTCCCCTCATGTGGCCAGCCCAAGGTTTTGGCTGTGCTGGGATCCCTCTGGGCTGGGTCTGCGCACAGGATCCAGGCTGGGTCTGCCTTCCCTTCGAAATCTGATTGATTCCTGCACCTGCCATGATGACACTGGAGGATTGGCTTTTCAAAGCAAAAATTAAAAAATACCCTGATATGACCCCTTCAAGGTGATTCTAGTCCAGCCTGGTGACAAACCCCATGACACAACTCAGAGCTTTGAAATTTGGGCCAATTCCATGGCAAACCTTAACTTGTTTCCTCCCTTCCTTTCCCATGTGCTGCTTCCAGCTCTCCCTCTACCTGGGGAAGAGAGACTACGTGGATAACGTGGATTCAGTGGAATCCGTAGGTGAGTGGGACTGTGCCCAGCGCTCAGGGGGAAGCACAGGCTGGGGAGGCCAGCCCCAGTGTTGTGGGCTGCTGGTAGAGCAGGAGGAGCAGCTCTAGAGGAGTGAATTCCATGTTTTCCTGCAAATATCCTTAGGAAAAATTGTGGGGAAGGGGACAAAGTCCCTTTGCAAAACAACCCAGCCACACTGCTGGAGGAGGCATCACCATCCCCCTTGGCAGCAGCTCCTCTTGCCACCTTTCAGCTCCAAAGTGGATTATTTGGGTATAAAAAGCTGTGTTTTAGCAAAGATCTTCCCAGGCAGCTGAGCTCACTGGTCCTTCTCCTTTTGCTTCTTTGCAGATGGTGTCTGCCTGATCGACCCAGAGTACCTGAAGGACAGGAAAGGTATTGATACAGAAATACAGCATGAGGGGAGGGGATGGCACCAGCCCAAAGCTCAGCAGCAGCCTGGGGCTGTGCTCAGGTTAAAGCTGCTCCATGTCACCTACAGCTCATTGTCCACTGGGGCCACAGCAGCAAAGGACATGAGGGATCCTGTTCATATTTAGTGTCTGAGGAAGTCTCATTTCTGCTGAAGAGTTTATGAACAGTTTTTCTTGCCTGTTTATTCACCCCCTGTGCTGTCTCTCCCTCCCTCCCCTCCTGCCTGTCCTGCCTGGCTCAGTGTACGTGACGCTGACCTGCGCCTTCCGCTACGGCCGCGATGACCTCGACGTGATTGGCCTGACCTTCAGGAAGGACATCTACGTGCTGACCACCCAGCTGTACCCCCCCGTGCCAGACCAGGCCCCCAAAACCCTCACTCCTCTGCAGGAGAAGCTGATGAAGAAACTGGGGGAGAACGCCTACCCCTTCACCTTTGAGGTAAGGGCTGCTCAGCCCCTCCTGGCCATGTGGCTCCATGGTGTCACCAGGGCTCAGCTCTGAGCACGCCCTTTATTCTTTTTTCTCTC
>NW_005054349.1:5252388-5256881 GCF_000277835.1 Geospiza fortis | reverse complement strand
GTTTCTCTCTCTCCCTGCTCTTCCCAGATTGCCACCAACCTGCCCTGCTCCATCACCCTCCAGCCTGGGCCAGATGATGTGGGAAAGGTGAGCTGCTGTCCCGTGCCTGTGTCCCCTGGACCATCCTCCCTGGGAAGGGGTTGAGTTGTGGGGTGCTAAAAATGAGAATTGATTCTCATGGCCCATGGGGTGAGGGGTAGGAAGGGAGGATGGCTGGAGTCAGAGCCAGGATCTCTGGGAATGCAGTGAGGGAAGGAAGGAACACCAGGAACCTAAAGCTCAGGCAGCTCTGAGCCCCTCCTGCTCAGTGACCACATATCTTCCCCCAGGCCTGCGGCGTGGACTTTGAGGTCAAAGGATTTTGTGCTGAAAATCTGGAGGAGAAAATTCACAAGAGGTATTTTCAAGGGATCCCTTTTCCCCCTTTTGACCCTAAAACTAAATCACAGGGTCTTTCTGGGGTGACCAGTTTAGGGGTCAGGCTGAGGGTCTCCTGTCAGCCTGTGCCATGCTTGGATGGGGAACTCTGCCAGAAACTGGGGCAGCGATCCCTGTGTCAGAGCCAGGAGAAACGTTCACCCTTTGGCTGGAGACACTGTGAAGTCCCCAGAGAGTCCCTGTGACCCCTTGTTGATGCTGTGGGGGACACTGGGGGTGCCACCTGTGTCCCCACAGGAACTCGGTGCGCCTCATCATCCGCAAGGTGCAGTTCGCCCCGCTGCAGACGGGGCCGGCCCCAAAAGCCGAGACCACCCGGCAGTTCATGATGTCAGACAAGCCTCTGCACCTCGAAGCTTCCCTGGACAGGGAGGTCAGTAAGGACACTGTCCCCTCTGCCAGAAACAGGGACCAGGATTTCTGGTCACATCACTGAACCTCTTCCCCCTGCAGATCTACTACCATGGAGAACCCATCAATGTGACCGTCAACATCAACAACACCACCAACAAGGTTGTGAAAAAAATTAAGATCTCAGGTGAGAGAGGGGCAGAAGGGACATGTCCCAGCACCCATCACTGACAGAGATGGGGACTTTGAGCCCCTGCCATGTCACCAACACGGCTCCCCCTTGTCTGTCCCCAGTGGATCAGATCACAGACGTGGTCCTGTATTCCCTGGATAAATACACGAAGACTGTGTGCACCGAGGAGATAAAGTAAGGGATGGGGGCTGGAGGTGAAGTGGCATTTCTGGGAGGGAGGAAGAGAAATGAGGAAGAGGAGGAGGATGGGACAGAGGATGTGACAGTTTTACACCAAGCAGCAAAAATGTCTGGGTTAGATGAGCAGGTACAGAGGAAGCAGAGGGCAGGAAAGGCCGTGGACTATGTCCCACCAGCACAAGCTGGTGGTGGCTGGGAAAGTCTCTGGGGAACGTGCACAGCTGGTCCCAGGCTTCTTCATCTCCTCACTTTGCATTTTTGAGACCAGACACAGCCTCTGCCCCCCTGAGAATGAGGAGGGAGGGAGCAAAGGTGGTGGGGAGAAAAAAGAAGTGGTTGTAGAGGGGAAAGAGAGGAGGGAACGAAAGGAGGAAATGGCCCAGCAGCTGCATGGGGAGGGCAGGGCTGACTCTGCACAGGTGCCTGCAGTGATGCTGAGCACCCCCAGGCTGGGGCTGGCTCTGAGCTCTTCTCTCCCACCCTTCCAGTGAGACTGTGGCTGCCAATTCCACCTTCTCCAAAACATACTCGGTGACCCCCCTGCTCTCCTTGAACCGCCAGAAGCGAGGCCTCGCTCTCGATGGCAAGCTCAAGCACGAGGACACCAACCTGGCCTCCACCACCATGTGAGATCTGCATGGGCTCCCCCAGCTCCCCACCACGCCTTCCCCCACTTCCCCCTGCTCTGGGCTCCCACCAAGGGCCCCTGAGCCCACCCCATCCAGCTGGAAAATGCAGAGATTTTGTGACATTGTCACCTCTCCATCCTATAGGAGAGATACACCTTCCCAGTTCCAATGTTGTTCAAAGCTCCTGAATCCCTCTGCAGAGCTCAAAGGGGCTTCCAGAAGTTTCTCTGTGGCTTCACCCAAGTGCCCTCCCCTCTCTTCTCCTGTTCTCCTCCCCTGCTAAATCCCAGTGCACCCCACATGGTGCAGGACACAGAAAAACCCTGGCACTGCCATGGGGGGGTGGATGGGGTCTGCAGGCAGCACTGCCCTCTCACTGTCCCCCTCTGCCTTTTTCCTAGCCTGAGACCTGGCATGGACAAGGAGGTGCTGGGCATCCTGGTGTCCTACAAAGTGAAGGTCAACCTGGTGGTGTCCCGAGGAGGGTGAGGCTCTGTGGGCAGGGGAATCAGGGGCCATCAGCTGGGGCTGTGCTGGGGGGTTTTGTACCCCAGGGAAATGAGAGGGCACTCACACCATGGGCCCCCTCATCCCTGCCCTGCTCCCCTGGGGTCACTGGGCTGCTCTCTGACCCCCACCCCTATGATCAACCATCTTCCACCTCAGTATAAAGCACAGCCTAACACCTCCCCTCCTCTGCCTTGGCTCATTTCTGTCCCTTCTCTCCTGCTGCCACAGCATCCTGGGGGATCTCACTGCCAGGTAAGGGGAGCTGCCTGTGGGGCTGGGACTGGGGCTGTGCTGGGCAGGATTCTTGACAGAGCTGCTTTTTCCTTCCAGTGATGTTGGGGTGGAGATGCCCGTCATCCTCATGCACCCAAAGCCTGATGACTGTGAGTTGTTTGTGGGATGCTGCCAAAAATCAGGGGGAAAGCGGCGCTTCTGCTTCAGGGGGAGCTGGTGAAAACAACTCTGGTGCAGCTGCCCCAGTGCCAAGGGCCCTGCTGTGCCCTCTGTGGGATGGGCACAGCTGTCCAGCTGTCCTGGGGCAGGGTGGGAGCAGTTTTCCCATGGGATGGGCACAGCTGTCCAGCTGTGCTGCACCCACGCTGTGTCCTGGAGCAGGGTGGGAGATGTCCTCTCCATTGCACCCTTCCCACTGTCCCTCTCTCCAGGAAAACACCCAAGCATTGAGGAGAGCTGTCACTTGAAATGTCCTTTGTGTATTAACCTGCACATCTTTTCTCTTCCCCATCCCTTTCTCCCTGTGCTTATCACTGGAATACAGCTAAGCCAAGGTAAAGAGATGTTCCTTCTAGCACACAAACCACACAGATCCATCACAGATGGATGTGACATCCCAGCTTGAGGTCACATCCTTGGATTAAACCACCCAGGTCTCAAAGCCCCGAGCCTGTGTCACAGCAGCCACTCTCCCAAATCCTGGGATTGGGATGTGTTCTGCAAACTCCCAGGGCTTATTTGACAATTCCCTTTGCTGCAGCCACAGCAGCTGCAAGGCCAGGCCTTGCCCTGTCCCTCAGAAGCAGCTGGCAGTGTCTTCCAGCCACAAGTGCCATCACTGGACAAGATGTCTCCATGGTCTTGGTCCCCACACAGAGTTCCCTGTGCTGCTGGAAGCCACGTCCCTGTGCCCCTGCACATTCCCCAGCACCAGAGGCCTCTTCTCCCAAATCAGCTTCTTCCAGCTGAAGCCACAGCTGGGACTTCTTCCCTCTGGGAAGCTGCAGTGCCAAATCCATTCCTGACACCATGGCCCCACCACAGGTTTTGTGTCTGGTTACACCCTGCAGCAGGATGTGAGCACTGGGATTTGGGGTCTGGGAAACCAGGATACAACTCCAGGCTTTCACAGTTATCCTTTTCACACCATCCCTTTCCCAGCTCAGTGAGAACATTTAAACTTCCAAAGAGGAAATCTCTTGGGTCTGTATCCACCATGGCTCCATGTAGGTTTTGCTAAATAATTTCACATTCCCAAGGTTTTGGAATCTCTTTTGCTGACTCTTTTTCTTCTGTTTTCTCCCCCACTTTTCACTTTGTGCTCTCCCTTGCTGTTACTCGCTGCTCGCCTTTCTCAAGGAGGTAACTCAGCTCTTTGTTTTCCTTTCCTTGTTTCCCCTTGGAAATGCAAAATATTGTGTGAAAAACCATCAGAAACTGCAGGCTCAACTTCTTGGGTTGTGCAGGCTCACAGTGATGGGGCCTGGGTTTGTGTGCTGGGGCCAGGCTGTGCCTCACAGTGACCTGACTGTTCTCAATGGGGTGACAGGGCCAGGGTGACCACTGTGCTGTCCCCATCAGGAGCAGGGTTTGGGCTCAGCAGGGATTTCCCCTCCTCCTGTGGGCTCACCGTGCTCTGCTCTCCCTTCCAGTGAGGAGGACATTGTCATCGAGGAATTTGCTCGCCAGAAGCTCAAGGGAGAGAAAGATGATGAAGATGAGAAGGAGGAAGCTGAGAAAGAGGAGAGCTAAGCTGACAGCCCCCCACACCCCAGTTTGGGACACAGCCACCTGTAGTGTCCCCACTGTGCCACACCTGGCACAGCCCCCTCAGCCCCCCACAGTCCCCATAGGTGCCCCCTCCTCCCCCACTCCAAGCCCTGGTAGTGGTGGTGAGAGCTGCTGCAGCTCCTCCCAGGCCCGCCACGCTGCCAAGCCCGACCGGGCTCCCCGTTCCC
>NW_005054349.1:5238827-5251348 GCF_000277835.1 Geospiza fortis | reverse complement strand
TCCCTCCCTCCCTCCCTCGCAGCCGCGGGGTTTTGTTTTGCCTCGAATGGCCTCTCTTTTGTGCCCCTTCCCTGGGAGTGGGTGGATGAGTTGTGTGTTTTCCCTGGGATCGTGGTGGGTTCTCGCTGGGAGTGTCCAAGGCCCGTTGGACAGGCCTGGGAGCCGCCTGGGCTGGGGAAGGTGTCCCTGCCCACCGCAGGGGTGGAACTGGATGAGCTTTGAGGTCCCTTCCAGCCCAAATCATCGTGGGGTAATTGCTGCTCACCTTCTTCTCGAGCCTGGAGCTGGAGGTCTTGGAGGGATTTCCAGAACTTTTCTAATTTCCCAGCCTTTCCAATGCAGGATTGACATTGCTGCTGATAGACATTTGTCTAATCTGTTTTTAACCCTCTCCAATGTTCCTAATTTCACAACCTTTTTAGGCAATTTATTCCTCTTTCCTCTTCTATCCATGTCCTTTGAATTTTTTCTTGGCTTCCTCCAGCTTCCTGAGCCAGAATTGGAGCTTTATCTTTGTTTTTCACTTCTTGTCAGTTCTGCACTTTGTCTTGTGATGATATTGGGAAATGTAAATTTAAAGTTTTGAAACAAACCACCAGAGTTTGCTCTGTATCTAAAATCTTGTTACAAAGGAAGGATGGGAGTGTGGAATATTGCTTTTCCACGCAGCCAGAGGCAGCAGAACAGCATCTGGGATATCACCTGCTTTGTTTTGATGTTTATGTCCCAGACTTGGGGATTACATAAGGAGCAGAACAGGGTAACAAAGCAGATTTATTGCTTGCCCAAAGCCAACAACGAGTTCTTTGTTACCAACACACCTGATTTGAGGGCCAGGTTATCTCCATGATTAAGTTTGGACCTGCAGAGATTGATCTGCCTCTGTCATTTTAGGACTGAAATTTCCAGCTGGCTGTTTCCCAGGAAGGTGTAGCTGGAATGGCCTGAGATTGGCAGCTGCTGTCAGATCAGTGCCACTCCCAAAGCAGTGCTATTTTTTTTTTCCCCCACTGCTGCTTGAAAGTAATTGTTCTCTTCTCTTGTAGTTGGGAAGACCTCCCTGATCACCAGGTTTATGTATGACAGTTTTGACAATACTTACCAGGTATGTGATAGTATTTATTTGCTTTTTTAATATATTTATATTAATGAATCTATGCCCTGCTGATCAAATTGATGGAGCCCATTTCTCCATGAGATGTCAGTTCAAGATCAGATAATGAGTTAAAATCTGAAATGGTAAATCAAAGCATCCAGTGTGATGTCAGGAAGTGCTGTGTCCAGAAAGGGAGCAAGGTTTAGATCCCTTTTGGATGTGGGATAGATCCTGTGAGAAGCCTTGAGGAAAATGGGGAGAATGTTGTTTTATGGTCAGGATTTCTGGTGCTGGATATGGGAGCCGCAGGAAATGGAGATCGAATAAAAACCCAACATCTTCTGACATTCTTAGTCTCTGTTATCTTTAGAGCTTCCATTTCAGAATAGTTGGGTCTGGAGTGTGTAGATGGATCTGCCAGAAGTCAGCTTGGTATATTTTGTCTCTCAATTTTTTTATTACTATTTTTTGACTAAAGGACTAAAGATAGGAAAAGCCAGGGAAGTCTTGGCAGGCAAAGAGGGGGGTGGGGATGAAGAGGCTGCAGATGAAAAGCAGAAGATGTGTAAGAGGCCTGAAGGTTTGGGGAAGAATTAATTGCATCAAAGGCACTCAGAAGTATTTCATAGGAATATCAAATACCTGTAAAGCAGATGAGATTAGGGCTTTATCTTTTAATTCAGCCTGGAAGAGTTACTGGGTTAGATTGGGGTGATTGGAAGTCGAGGACAAGTCACTCACTGGAACTGGATCCTCTTGTGCTTCCTGTGTTTTTTCTTCTCCTGTGCTTCCTTTCTTTTCCTGACTCTTTTAAGATGCCCTCAAAGATTTATTTATTGCTTGTTGTAGTTGTTATAAACCATGGCCTGGTTGAAAAACAGACCTGCCGGAAATAAATTCTCCCTCCCAAAGCTGATTGTGTTGCTCATTCCAATTATCCAGTGGTACACATTCAGCTGTGAGTGTTAAGAATGGGGATAATCTGCCCAAAACACTCAAATCTGGTACATCAGGAGCTCTCTCCTCTTTCCTGGGATTCTGATGAGCTGGGACAGCTCCTTGATTGAAGTGCCTGGGAGTGCACCTAACTTAGTGCATTCTTTTAAATGCCTTTGTGCTGGAATTGCTGTAGCAGTGGGAATGGGAGTGGATGCAGACCTGCCTGGGAAATGAAGCTGCTGAATGTCACTGGAAAGGAGGCACATTCTGAAGTAGAAAGGCCTGGATAAAAATGGCTTTTTAGCTTTCAGCTGCCCATATTTTATAGATCTCGTTTGTTCTACCTTTTGGGTATTTCTAACAAGATAATTCTTACCAGACTGAATTGGGGCAGGCCAGAAGGAGCTGCCAGCTCAGATACAATCTGTGTGGAGATGCAGGAATGTCTGAGGTTAAAATCCAGACTCAGAGGTTCTTGTGGAGCTGAGCAGTGTTGAGGAATGCTGTGAAATGCAGCTGGTGCAGATCCCCAGATTGCTTTGTTTTCATCACCTCAATTGAAGGCAATTGAAGGCAAATCACTTCACCAGCTTCATAACAAGTTTGTGAACATTTGTGAGAGTTTGTGCAGGAAGGGGATGCTGGAAGGCAAGTCACAGCTCCTAATGCTTCTCCTCTTTCCAGGCAACCATTGGAATTGATTTCCTGTCCAAAACAATGTACCTGGAGGACCGCACGGTGAGTGGGGCAGGGCTGGGATGGCTGGGAGGGCTCTTTTCCCTGGCCCTTCCTCCAGCAGCTACTGGAATCCCCCAGCAGCCTCCAGAGAACCAGCCTGGGCTGAATCCCATCACTGGTACAAGATCTGATACCTCTATCAGGAAGTCAAAGTCTTCCATGGAAAATTGGGGCCACATCCCAGGGAATGTGCTGCCTCTTGTGCGCACCTGCTTTGGGTGCAGCTTGCTCCCTGAACTTGCAGCTCGGCCTCTGGGATTGTCAGGATGAAAAGGGCTGAGCAGACCTCAGGTAGCACAGAATATTCTGAGCTGGGAAGGAGCCACGTGGCTCGTGCAGTGCAGCTCCTGAAGCCAATAAAAAGCCAAGGAAGGAGTTGGTGTTCCAAGTCTTGAAATCCTTCGTGATTAGACCTCATTCCTCCTCCTAGGAAGTTCCTGTGGTAACACAGCTCTGACCTCCTGCAATAAAACAATTTGGGATTTAGCCTGCACGAGATTCCTGTTTGCACAGAGACCTCTCACTCCCTTCTCCTGGATTTCCTCTCAGTGTTTGTGGGTTTGCTCATTTTTTGCCAGTGTTTGCCTTTTTCCCATTTTACTGCTGTGTGAGGAGTGTGACAGAGCTGTGGGGAGCAGGGAACACTGTCACTATGGGACACTCCTGTGTGGAACTTTGGGCCTGCTGCTTCCAAAGAAGTCTCTTCCCATTGTGTGTGCTGAATTTCCTGAGAATTTCTCTGCCATTTTAGCAATGATTCCCTCTTAGAAAAGCCCTTCTCTAACCTTGGTTTAAGGCAAAGATCCTGGGAATTCTGCTGGACACCTGTGGATGTCTGTGTGCAGTTATAGTGTTGTGGCTTCCTCATGGTTGTGTATGTCAGGATGTCATTCACCTGCTGCTCTGCTATCCAGAAAATCCCATTTTCCTCCCAGTGCTGGAATGCTGTGAGCTTTCCTGGTTATGTAAGTGGTTCACAGAGCCCATAAAGCCTGTTCAGATAGCAGAGGTGTGGAGTGTAGATAAGAGGAGGGACAAATACAAGCAAACAAGCTGAGAAGATTCAGACACTGGAATAGTTTCTCAGATGTGGTTAATGCTGGATTTTGCAATAGGCTTTGATTTCTGAGCTGGAAATGAGGAATGCTGAGCCTCCAGCTGGGATGTGTGCTTTGGTGGATTTGATATGGCCTTGCAACAAAAGCCAGCAGAAGGGATCCTCATCCCTGGAAGGGTCCAAGGCCAGGTTGGACAGGGCTTGGAGCAGCTGGGATAGTGGAAGGTGTGGAGTGAGATGAGCTTTAAGATCCAACCCAAACCATTCTGGGATTCCATGAAATACATGTGGAATTCGGTTCTCTAAAGCCATCTCTCAGGATGGGCAGCTGTGTGACATTCCCAGCACTGGGATGTGAGGCATTAAGTGAGCTGGAACCACCTGAAGCCCCATCCTGGCTGTCAGGAGCCACCTCCATGTGCAGCTCCCCTCATTCCTGACAGACTGAGCAGTTCCTCCTCCTCTGTGTGTCCGCATCCTCCCAGCCTTGTTGGAGTGCAGTGCAGGAGAAGCCAGCCTGCAGGGTGGTTGCTCTTGGGGGTTCCACCACCTCTGCTTTTCCAGTGGGATCATCCAGGCTGGGCTGAGGTGGTCCTTAGGGTCAGGAGTCCCACATCTGGCCAGCTGCTTGTGTGGCTGTTCTGGCAGGATCCCTGAGGCCTGGCTGTGCATTTCCCTTGTTAGATGGTGCCATGAGGAGGGATTTAGGGCTCTCCCAGTTTCTGGTGTTGGAATGTGTGAGATATTCCTGGGTGTGTGGAGGGAGGGATGTTCCCAGACCTGGGGAAGTGCCGCTGCCTCTTCACATTTCTGTTCCATTTGAACTTTCCTTTTGTTGCCTTGGTTTTGCTTTGCAACTTATTTTTCTTTATTTATTTTGATTTCACTTGAGTTTTGGTTTTGTTCTCCATTTTCCTGCTGTTCCCCTTCCCCTTGCCCTGCACTTTTCCATTTCCCAGATCAGGCTGCAGCTGTGGGACACAGCCGGCCAGGAGAGGTTCCTCATTCCCAGCTCCATCCGTGACTCTGCTGTGGCTCTCATTGTCTTTGACATCACAAGTAGGTATGGAGCCCAGGCTCTGCAGGGACCTTGCTTTTAACACTTTTCTTACTCTGGAAGTGATGGTGGTACCCAAAAAGAGCTGAAATAGCCCATCAGGCACCTGTGGGTGTTGGCAGGGATTGGGAATTCCTGTGTCTGTGCTGGTTGTTGGTAGCCTTTGCAAAGGTTTACTGTTTTTC
The DNA here is from genome assembly GCF_000277835.1 of Geospiza fortis. Lineage (NCBI taxonomy): Eukaryota > Metazoa > Chordata > Aves > Passeriformes > Thraupidae > Geospiza > Geospiza fortis. Next base: position 5,246,276 of record NW_005054349.1, on the reverse strand, counting down.
TGGTTTGTGTTGTTTTTTTGGTTTGGTTTTTTTTTTTTTTTTTATTTTTCTAACTTCCAAATGATTTTTCTTTTTCATTTCTGGGCAAGGAGAGAGGTTATACAAGTAACAGCTTCAGGTGCCAAAGCGAAGGAAAGTTGTCAGAGTAGGTAAAACAAAACAGAACACTTTTAAACAGAAGCTGTGGAGTGACCTAGGAGGATTCAAGATTCCCATTTTGTTGGAAAAGAGACCTGGAGACTCATGAGAGAGCTTTTGAAGGAGGAGAGATGCAAGAACCACAATTTATAAGAACAAACAGGCTTAGAGGAAAATTCTCTGTAACTCTTGACATGAATGTTTTAATACAAGATAGGAAGTTATGAAGAGAATTATTTCACTGTAACTCCTTGTTATTGATTCCACTTGATCTGGTGGGGGGGGGGTTTGTTAATCTACAGTATCAGGATTTATATGAATTTCAGTAAAGAAAACAGCACAGGTGGAAAAGCTCTGGCCCAGCTTTATTCTGTTACAAACAAATTTAAAGTGAGGTGTTTGTTTTGCTCTGCTAGGCTAAAGTGCTTAACAAAATAGGCTGTGATTTATCCTCGCTATTCAGGGCAAATAATTTCCTGGTATTTCTCCAGTCCTGGAGAGAATTCTGGGAGAATTCCTGGTTTGGTGCAAATGATGTCAGACTGGCCTGTCTGGGGAGCACAGAGATGTGCAGGTGGTGGCCTGTGCTGGGGACTCTGCTGGCTGAGGCAGGGGGGCAGGATGCACAGCTTGGCATCATTTTTCCCACTGTGCAGGCACAGGATGCTGTTTGTCCAAGCAGCTGGAAACATTTTGCTAGTCCAGGCTGTTCTTAACAGCTCCCAGCCATGTCAGAAGAAATTAAGTGACAGCTGATCTCATAATTCTTCAGTAATGTGCTGGTCTTTGCAGATAATTTCAGTTTTTTTCAGTTCTTAGTGACTGAGAGGTTTAAAGTTTTCTTGTGTTGCAGAAGGGACATGCCCAGGTACTTGTGGAGGCACAATGAAATGATTTAGCTGTTGTTGATGTGCTGGACATTCCAAAATGCAGGTGGAGAGATCCATTGGTGGAGTCCATACTCAGCTCAGGCCCCTCCTGAAGGTTGTTCCTAAGGGAGGCTGGGCTCATTCCTGGTGTCCCACAGTGTTTATTTGTATTTTCCCTTCTAAAATGGGTGTACAGAAACCTGGACTTGTAGAAATGCAGCAAACCTGGGTCACTTCAGGGGTGTCTGTGTGGTACATGGTCACTGGAGACCTTCCCTCAAATAACTTTACCCTGCAGAAATTACAAATTAAACAAATTAAGCAAATTTATAAAATTAAATAAATTTAACAAATTAAATTACCTGGGCCAGCTCTGTGGTTCTTCCTCCAGTTGTGTTTTCCTGTGAGTCTGAAGGTTTGGGGTGGTTCAGTCACCACCTGGGTGAATGTTCATGGGGAATATTCCAGTGTAGCAGCACTGTCCAGGGAGGGTGTGGAAGGGATCAGCCTGATCTTCCAGCTCTGCTGTGACACTGCCCAGGTGCTCCCACTTTGTCACCTTGAGTTTCCTGGCATAGAGGAGAGCCCTGACTTCTGCTTCTGTAATCAAGTCTGCCGTCAAAATGAAGCAAGAGCTAATTGCTTTAACTATAAACCCAAATCTTCCTTAAGCCCCAGGGCATCAGCTCAACATTCCCTGATGGAGATAAGATGTTGTTTTGAATCTGACTGCAGGCCTGTGCTCTATCAGCTTCTCTTCCTCTTCTAAACAAACAGTGATTGGTCCTGAAGAAGCTGCTTTTTGCTTGATGAGCTGCTTCATTAACCAGTGCTCTGCCTCCCTGCTGGGATTGTTTGTGGCTGTAAACTGGGAACCAGTGGGTGCCTCCAGAAAACTGTTGGGAGGGAGGAGCAATCCTGTTTTCAGGCACTGTGGGGTGAAGGAAAAGGACTCCCAGTGTGGAAGGCTTTTTGTTTGGGGTGTCTGGGGAGTTTTTGAGTAGTGCTGATTCAGCCAGGCAGATCCCAGACCTTGGAGCTGTGATATATAATAATATATAATAATAATAACAGTTTGTGTTTGGGCTCAAACTCTTCCAGCATTTTTGTGACTCCTGTGCTGTTCTGGAAGGGAGAGCCCATTGCCCTTTGTACCACTGAACCCTGCAGTGTGTAACACTTGCCTTTCATTTCTGCTGGAATTTCAGTTATCATTGCTTCCATATCCCATGAAAATCCCCACTGCCATCACATGGATGCTCCATGCTGGAGGTTGGATGCTGTTCTCCTGCCTGGTGTCTGTCCTGAGGGAATTGCCCCAAAAGCTTTGATCAGAGATACCCCAGGCTATGAGTCCTGTGGAGATGCCATCCATAGTCCTGGGAGATCGGTGCTGTACTGTTGGCTACCCCCAGTAATGAGGTGGGAGCCAAATCCTAGAGATATTTGGGAGTAGCAGGATCTCTGGGCAAGCAAAGGAGGGAATTAAAGCACCTCACAAACAGATCCAGGAAGCAGCTCTGCTGGGGTTGGATTTGGGGCGAGATGACAAGGTCAGCTCAGCTGCTGAGGTTGGGTGTGGAAGTGGCCTTTTCCCTAAAGGGTTTTCCTGCTCTCTCTCCTCCTTGGTGGGCCGGGCTGGCCCCAGCAGGTGCGGCTGCAGCTCTGGGACACAGCGGGGCAGGAGCGGTTCCGCAGCCTCATCCCCAGCTACATCCGCGACTCCACCATCGCCGTCGTGGTCTATGACATCACAAGTGAGTGCTGGCAGCTCAGGGCATGGCTGCTCTGCTGTGTCCTTCTAGAAACACCCCACACGAGCAGAACTGAGAAGTTACAACCACAAGTTCTGCAAAAACATCATTAAAATCAGAGATGTTTTCACGCCTTCCTTGTTTTTCTGTCTGGGTGGGAAATAATTGATGTGGGGTGGGAAGGTTTGGAGAAGCACCTGTATAGGAATGTGCCCCCTGTTGATGGAGTGACAAAACTCTCCTTTGTCCCCTCAAAAAGGAAAGAAGCCCAGAAGTTTCTCTCCTCGATTAGGTGAAAAAGCCACCTCATAAGTCTAAAGGACTTCAATCTCAAACTTAAGGATAGCTAATTAGATAGGAGCCAAAAAGTCCTGCTTAAGCAATTTAGTAGAAAAAGAAGTGAACAGAGAAACTAATTGCTTTTGTAAAATGTTTGACCAAAACCAAAGATCTCCTGCACCTAGCTCAGTTTTTCTCTGTTTGTTATTTTGCCTTTTATTAAACCTTTTTGTTTCCAACACTGCAACAGAAGCCATCCTGCTGATTTTTATGCCTCCAAAAGTAGCTGAGCTATCTTAAGTGTGTTATAGACCTCCAAAAGCTTCTTAGACCTAACTCAAAAAAAATACTATAACACAACTGAGTACAAGTAAAGCATTTTTCCTGTCATAAAGGAATTTTATCCTCAGCTTTGCTGTTTCATTCTTCCCTGCAGACTTGAATTCTTTCCAGCAAACCTCCAAGTGGATTGATGACGTCAGGACAGAGCGAGGCAGTGATGTCATCATCATGTTGGTGGGGAACAAAACCGACCTGGCAGACAAGAGGTAACAGGGGACCCTGGGCCCTGCCACCCTGCCCAGAGCCACCAGGGACTGGGGCCAGGCTGGCCTTAAAACAAGGCTTGGTTTTAAACACAACATCGTTTGCTTGTCTGGAAATTCTCATTTCTGGTTTCAGCAAAGGTTATTCCCTTTGCTGGCCAACAAATAGTTTAAAACAAACCCACCTATAAAAATTGCTTAAGTTCCTCTGCACCATTATCTCAGTAGGGTATTTTGTCTGATTTTTTCCTTTTCACACTGTGGTGAAGGCTAAAAGCTGCCTGTGAAAGCAAGGACATCAGCTGATTTTCACTGTTTTCCACTAATTTCCCTCACTCTCTCTGCACATGCAGCTGGAAGTTCATGGCACAGTTTCTCCTTGTTAAGAAGCAGCACAAACTTTTGTAGGATTGATCTAAAAGTATGAATTTCTCTGAGTATAAATTTCATGTCATACATAACACACACTGAGCTTGTGGATGTGTGAGAGGAAACCAAATCAGCGAAATGCAAACTTCCCCAAAAGAGAGACCCAAGAATTTGATTAGACTCCTAAAATGACACAGATTAATGTTTTGGGAGGTGCCATAAAGCATTTTGCTTTAAAACTCTTAATTCTACAGCACATCAACCAAAATAACCAATGTAATGGGCTCTTAGAAGAGCACAGGCTTTGCTTTGTGCTCCTATTTCAAATCCTTCTCTGGATTGTTGATTTAACAATGATTTTGGTGAATGTTTTCAGAGATTTTTGTTCCTCAGGAAGGTATCAGGAGCAGTGTAGATAAGGGAAGGTTTTTATTTTAATGGGTGGTGCCAGAAGCAGTTGGCAAAGGGAAGGTGAAGTGAACCAGGCAGTTCCAGCCCTCACACATCCCAGAAATGTGGGCTGTGGCTGTCAGGGGATGTATGAGGGCTTGAAGCCACAGGGGGATTTTGATCTGATGCACAGAAAATCACTTCAGGAAGGTAGAACTGGGAAACACCTGGATCTCACAGCAAAACAAAGCCTTAAAATATCAAATCCTCGTCCTTTGGCTGGTAACGAAATTTTCCTGATCAAAGGAGAACAATTTATAGATGAAATTAATGTTTTCTCAGCAAAATCTTGGCTCTTATTTGAATATCAGTTTACTCTTGTTTCTTGGGGTGATGGGCAGAGTGATCTCAGTGTTCCATGGTGGGGCATTCTCACATTTTAAATTCTAACCCGTGCTTTGCTCGCTCCTGCAGTTACACATTCCTTCAGGATGTGTTGTGATGTGAATTTTCTCCTGTCATTCTGGTGGTTTTGTGTCCCAGCATCCCCAGCATCCCAGGCTGTTTGCCCTGCAGGTTTTTAGTTTTCATGGCCAGCAGGAAAAGCAGGGATATTTCCATTTGGTTTTTCCCACTTCACTGGGAAGCATTTTGAGGTGTCCCACGCCTTGCACTTTGGAGATATTCCTGAAACTTGCTGCTCAGAGCTTCAGGAATACAATAAAAACATGTAGAGTTCATTTTGCTTAAGAATTCCCTGTGTGATGAATTCATGATGTGTCCTTGAAATCGTTCACAAAAGCAAAATCCAAGATGTTGTCCCTGAGCCAGCTCTGGATTTTGACCACTGAGCCTCTCCCATGCCCTCCTGGCAGCTGGAAATGACTGCAGTTCCCTGACTGAACAACCTGGCATTTCTAATTCCTCTCAAAATCCAGTTTCATGTGAAGCTAGAAAGGCCAATGGGATCATTTCAGCCTTGGAGTATTTCCTGATGGTGCACAACAGCTGGCCCAGCACTGCTGGAAGAATTAAAAATATCAGAATAATTGTTTGAAGCAGCTACAGCTGAAGTTCATGCAGCACTGGAAATTCTCTTTTTGGCAGCTGAATGTCACAATAGTCCTGGTGTGGGCTGGAATTTGGAATGATGGGGAAGGGAATATCCAGGTGTCAGTAGCAGGAGCTGCCTTGCCTTTCTTTTCAAAGGACCTTGGGGTTTTGTGAGGCTGAAATTCTGGGCTTGTAAAGGCTGGACAAAGCCACCGTTGGTGTCACAAAGGTGACATTCTTTTTTGAGGCAGAATACAGGGAAGCCATTCATCCTCTGATAAAAAGCAGGGATGAGGCAGGTTCTGAGGCCAAAAAGCAGCACTAAAAATAGCCCTGTTCCTGTTCAGTGCAGCCTGGTAAGTTTTTCATTCCACTCAATGTTGCTTCAGTTGGTGGCTGGTTTTTTTTTTCATTGTTGGTTTTTTCTTTCTCCCTGCAGTTTTCTTTCTCTCGTTTTTGGACTCTTTTGCTTTGGTTTGGTTTTTCTGCTCTGTGATTTGTTCTCATTACTGGAGACAGGTTTCTGTAGAGGAGGGTGAGGAAGCCCAGGAGCTGAATGTGCTGTGTGTTGAAAGCAGTGCTAAAGCAGGACTTAAAGGGACACAGAGGGACAGTTCCAGGTGCTTGTCCCCAAGCTGCTGCACTGTCCCTGCTGCTGGAGCCTTTCTGGAGCCTTTGTGTCACCTCACAACATTCCCTCTGTCAGATTTGGGAAACTCCCTGTCTCAGTGTGGGGATTTTTCCTGGCCTGGAATGCTGTGGATGAGGCTCAGGTGTTCTGCACAGGCTTCATCCTGTGCTGCTCATCTGCCACAACTCCAGGGGTTCCCTGGGGAGCTTCCCTGAGGTGCTTTCACTCCCAGCTGGAAGATCTGGGGCTGGTGAAGCCTCCAGGGTCCTGAGGTGGGCTGCACCCTCTTGGAAGGGGACCAGCAGCTCACTGCCAGCCATCTCTGACTTTTCCTTCTGTTCCTTGTGTCTCCTTTCCACCTTTGTGCAGGCAAATCACCACAGAGGAAGGGGAACAGAGAGCCAAAGAGCTGAATGTGATGTTCATTGAGACCAGTGCAAAGACTGGCTACAATGTGAAACAGGTAAAACATCCAGGCTGTGTTCTCAGCCAGGAATTCACTGCTCTGGGTCTGCTCCAGGGTGGATTTGGGATCCTGCAGGAATTTCCTCATGTTTAATGCCAGCCCCTGAGATGTTTCTTGCTTTATGTAGTGCAAGCTCCTTTCCTGTTGAGTCAATGATTCCCTGTCAAAGCTAAACCTTGAAACAAAGGAGGACTCGCTCCAGAATGTGCTGAGGGATGGGAAAGGGGGAAAATCATTGTTTTGTGCAGCCAGTCAGCTGGAATTTGGTTTGGTTTGGTTCACAGTCAATGCACTGTTTGCTGAAATCACTGCTGACATCAGTGGGGAGAATTGTTTCTGCTGATGCACTGGAGTAGAAGTGCCTCCTTCTGTTTGCCAGCCAGAGAATCTTGAAATATTTTAGTGAAATTGAGGTTGGAAGGGATCTCTGGAAATCACCCCTTCCAGCCCTCCTGCTCAGAGCAGGCTGCCCAGAGCTGACTCCAGCTGAGTTTGGAATATCTCAAAGGATAGAAACTGTCCAGGTGCCAGTGTTTGATCAACCAAACAGCAAAATAACCTTTACATTTTCATTTTAAGCAGAATTTCTCAGATTCCTGCTTGTGCCCTTTGCTTCTTGCTTGTGATTCCCCTCTCCACTGGTTCAGGGATTGTTCTGGATATGACAGAGCTTGGCATAAGGAGCTGTGAGCTCTGGAGGAGATTGGGAAACATCCTCAGGGGTTTGCTCCACACCAGCAGCTTGGTACAGCCTCACAGTGGGACTGGGAGGCTTTGGGCTCAGTTTTTGTGGCTGTTTTGGGTTGAACCCACTTTGGTGGTGGATTTTGTCTCTTGTTGCCTTCTTTGCCCAGTGGGTGTTTGTGAGGAGAGCTGGGATGTGAAGGCTTCAAACCCCAGCACCTCACTGGGACCTGGGATTTGCAAGGAACACCCTTTGAGGGGTGGCTGAGGA
>NW_005054349.1:5234383-5238805 GCF_000277835.1 Geospiza fortis | reverse complement strand
CTGGCAGTGTCTGTGCTGTGTGAGGGCAGCAGGGAGAGCTCCAAACATTGACTGAGGAATGCTGCAAACCCATGTTCCAGGTTTTCTGGGGATAGCAGAGCCCTTCCCAGTGTAAGTGCAGCTCCCTGGAACCAGCAGTTCTGCTGAGGAATGGCTCTTTGGCAGCAGGACTGATCTGAAGGGCTGGGCTCTAAAAGCTCTGTTGTTCCACAGAGGAATATTCAGTGCCAGCTGAGTGATCAGAAATCCCCAAATGTGCACCCTGTGTGCACAAGCAGAGGCTGAACATGGTAAATGATATTTAGTAAGTGCAGGAGGGAGTTCCATGAATCCCTGGAAGAATGTTACTAATTAATTCCATGTTCTCTTCAAGCAGGAATAGGTAAAATAAAACTGGTTTTTGTAGGCATTGAATAAGTTCTTTCATATAAGTTCTTTAAAAACTGTTAAATATCCTGCATAAAATTTTCGTGGCATTTTTGATCACTGCTCTACCTGCTAAAGTACCCACTTAAGGAATTTGTACAGCTCAGACTCAGAGTCCTGCTGTAAAACAATGTTTTTAACAGGAACTTGTTTCTGACAAGCCTTGAGCTTCTCCCTTGCTGCTTTCCAGCTTTTCCGCCGTGTGGCTGCTGCCTTACCTGGGATGGACAGCACACCAGAAAAGAGCAAAGAAGACAGTATCCTTGTTTTCCCGTGGAACTGGGCAATTATCTGGTGTTAAATTTGGCTTACTGAATTTCTTTGGCACATTGTGGGGATGGGCCTTGCTGGGGTTTGCAGGGATGTGGCTGAAACAGCACGGAGCTGTTGGAGTGTGAGCAGAGGGATGGAGCAGCTCTGCCATGAGGAAAGGTTGGGACAATTGGGATTGTTCAGGCTGGAGAAGAGAAGCTTTGGGGTGACCTAATTCAGGCCTTCAGAACCTGAAGAAACCGAAAAGAAGAATGGAAAGGGAATATTTACAATGGCTTGGGGCAACAGGACAAGGGGGAATGACTTCCCACTGCCACAGGCAGGGTTAGATGGGATATTGGGAAGAAATCCTTCCCTGTGAGGGTGATGAGGCCCTGGCACAGGGTGCTCAGAGAAGCTGTGGCTGCCCCTGGATCCCTGGAAGTGTCCAAGGCCAGGTTGGATGGGGCTTGGAGCAAGCTGGGCTAGTGGAAGCTGTCCCTGCCTATGGCAGGGGGTGACACTGAGTGATCTTTAAGGTCCCCTCCAACCCAATCCACCCTGGGATTGTATGACCCTGTTTGTGGACCAGGTATAAATGTACACAACTAATGGCCAGCACAAGTTTTGCTTCTCCACTGGAACTGAGGCTGGAATTTCCACACCTTTAGAACACCTTTAGAGTTTGTTACTCATTTTGTCCATCCTCCGAGAGGTCTCACCACGTGCCTGACTTTGCCTGTGTAGACAGGCTGTGGAAAGACCCCAGATAACCCTTGCAAATCCTGTCCTGGGTGATTCCTTAACTGTGCCTGCAGTGATTGACATCAAACTAGAGAAGCCCCCCGAGCAGCCAGTGACGGAGAGCGGCTGCTCCTGCTAACGGCCCTGGCGGCAGCGGCAGCCCCGGCGGCCGGGCTGGAGAACATCGCGCTCATCGCCCCCGGGGCTGCCAAACCATCCCCAAGCGAGCAATGAACCCCTGGGTACTGGTGGGGAGCAGCCCCGGCTCCCCTCTCACTGCATGGTTTGAGCCCTGAGTGCAGAATGAGTGTCCTGTCTTTTGAGTTTATTTTTTTATGTTGTTGCACTTTGGCACCGCGGTGCCCTTCACACTTTCTCTCTCTCTTTCTCTCTCTCTTTCTCTTCCTCCCTTTCTCCCCCTGTTCCCACCTGGAGCCTCCCTGCTCAGATGTATCTTGTGAATGCCATGGAAAAGCTGCCGAGTTAGGGAAGACAAAAATGAAGCTTTGGGGGGTGGGTTTTCTGCCTTCCCTCCTGCCTTGCATCCTCCCCCTGCCTTCTCCAGCCCCCTGTCCTGCATCCCCACTTCCTCTGGTGAAAGGCTGCTCCTTAAACTTAAACCAGTCACTTGGACTTGCCTTTTTGGACTCTGCAGGTTCCCAGGCTTTGCTTCCCGCAGGGCACACACCCCATGAGCTCTCTGGTTTCTCCTTTCTGTGGATGATCCTGGCTAACTCTTGCTCACCACTTCCCAGTTTTGCCTCTCAAGTTACACAGGCCCTGGAAAGCCCCAGACTCTGAGAGCTTTGGCCTTGTTGCTCCCATTTGTGTGGCAGGGACATGCCAGAGCCTGCTGGAATCTCTTCCCATCCAGAGGATGTTGGTGAGTGTTGGCTGCAGATACGGGGGAGGATGAGGGACCAGAGGCTTTGCAGCCTGAGGCTGGGTGGGGAGAGATCCTCAGGGATTCTGGAAGCAAGCAGTGACCTGGAATCCATCACTGCAGGGGCAATACCTGCCCTGGGAGTCATGGATGCTCCTCAGGCTCCTTCCCTGATCTCCATTCTCATGTTCTTTGTCATGGGAGCTGCTTCATGCGGAGCAGGAGAGCCACAGCAGAGGGAAGGGCAACATTCCACTCTCATTCCTAGGCTGCTGCTTGATGGAATCATTCCCATTGCCTCTGTCCTTGGAGCAGAGCTCTGGGGTGGGACCAGCAGCCATTTCACTCCTGGGGGAGTTTTAACCTTTGCCAAAGCTGAGGGGAGCAGTGGCAGGGAATTCCTGTCACAGTGGGTGGAGGATTGGATGCTGCTGAAGGGAATTCTGGTGTCGCTCCCCTACCTTGGAGGTTGGGAACTGCCTCCTTTCCCCCAGCCCCTGGTTTTGAATTAATTCATAGAGCTTTTCAGAGATTTCCTGGGGTTTTGGGTCCACAAAAAGTTGGCAGAGAGGAGAATTCTGCTGTCCTTTCCCCACCTGGCCTGTGTGACACGGAGCATGCTGTGGTAGGACAGTGAGCACAGTGTGACCACGGTGGGGGGGTCAGTGGCACTCCCTCCCCTCCCTTGGCAGGGTGTCCCTCAACCCCTGACACCCGAGGAGGGGAAGGGACAGCCCTGGGCTGGGATGTGGCAGCCCTGGCCTGGCAGCAGCTCACTGAGGTCCCCAGAGTCCCCTCCCCTGGGGCAGCTGGCCGCAGGAGGAAGCTGGGATGTGAGTCCTGTCCCACCCCTCGGGAAGCTGATCCCATTCCCTGTACATAGCCCCTGTGGGAGTTGCTGGTGTCGGTGTCCGTGTCTGTAGAACAGGTGTTGCTGTCCCTGCCCAGGCAGCTCTGCTGTCCCTTCGTGTTGTTCGAGTCACGGACCGGGGCGGGAGGGGGGAGACCCCAATTAGGGGCGGGGGGTAATTAGTGGAATCCAATAGTTCCCTTCCCACTGTTTTTCTGGATGTGTTCCTGCCGTGTGTCCGGCCCCGCTGTCTTGTAGCTGTAGCGAGTAAGTGTGACTGTAACTCTGAGTAAGGACTGTGTGACACAGCCACAGTGTATCACTAAATAAATAAAGTTATTTCACCAACACCGCGCTCTCCTGGTGCACGGCGGGCTGGGGGGAGAGGGGTTTGCTCTGAGCTGTGACATTCCTGTCCTGAGCAGGGATGGAGGAGGAGCAGAGGAAGGATGGAGGAAGAGGAGGAGGAATGGAGGAAGGATGAATGAGGAAGGACAGGAGGAGGAGGGAGAAAGGACTTTGCTGATGTTCTTGCAAAATGTGGAATATGTAGCAATGTTCTCAGGAGGTCTCTTCTTTGATGTTTGATCTTTGTTCCTTTCAAGCCTGCTCAGCAAAAAATGAGATTTAATCCAAGAAACTGAGCAGCCGGTGAGCTGGAAGTAATGTCCAGGTGTTGGAAGGTGTTGTGGGTGGAATTTCCTCATTGAGGGTTAGGGCTGGCCAAGGTTCAGTGATCTCAGCCCTGGGGGAGGTTATCAAGGCCTGGGAAGAAGGATCTCTATTTTGGGATAACAGCAGCACCCTGTGGATGCAAACGTGACTCTGAATGGAGCCCTCAGGTGAGCCCTGCCCTGCAACACACCCGGGGCTGATCCTGCTGCTCCAGCAAGACCTGCAGGACTCTGCCAGTGCTGCTTCCCTGCAGCCTGAACCCCTGGCAGTGCTCCCTTCATCCCTGCAAGTGCCCAAGGCCAGGCTGGACAGGGCTTGGAGCAACCTGGGATAGTGGGAGGTGTCCCTGCCTTCCCTGTCCAGGCACTGGATGATCCTTCCCACCCAAACCAGTCCATCATTTTATAAATTTGTGCCTCTCAGGCCATTTTTGTGTCACTAAAAAAAAAATCCAGTGTTGCTGGAGCTGTTGTTTTCCCACCAGGAATCAGCAACTGCTCAAGTTCTGCAGGATGAAATGGACTCCGGTGGCCTTAATGCTTTGCTAATTAACATACCCAAAACATGAGCGTGCCTTGGGAGAGACTCCACT
>NW_005054349.1:5231570-5234373 GCF_000277835.1 Geospiza fortis | reverse complement strand
CAGGAAGACACCTGAGCCCTTCCCTGGGAGGAGCTGCCCCAGGCAAGGGAGACCTGGAGCTCCTGCCAGGGAATGCTCTGAAGCAGGAGGGACAGATTGAACCTTGAAATTGGATCTGCAACTCCTCCTTCCCTATGGGACACAGAGATTGTGGGAAACCAGAGAGGTGATACAAGAGGTCTCCTTCCCTTGTTGGAGGGGCTTCCAGGATGTTCATTCCCCTGGTGGAAAAGCTAATTTTTAATGTGGAGTGAAAATCTCTTTTCCAGTGTCTTTTCCTCATTCCCAGCCTGGCTCAGTGTCCTGCTCTGCTCCTGGAGCTGTGCTGGTGCCACCACAGCCACAATCCTGCCTTGCTCCTTCCCAGCAGTGCTGGGACACTCCAGGTTCATCAGGGGCTGATTTCCAGCAGAGTCAGTGGAAAAAGGCCCTGAAACAGCTGCAGATCCCAAATTTTCTCCTGCAGGCTGCAAGGGTGACTGGAGCTGAGCCTTGTCCCAGCACTTCCTTGGAATGGTGCTCGTGGTGGGTACATCCCAACCTCCACACCGACTTCCTGAGTGGGAAGAAGCTGAATTCAGGCTGCTGTACTTGATTTATTGATTGTTTTTACAGAAAAAGTGGAAAACACCACAAGGAAGAGAAGTCAGAGCCAGGAGCCAGGGCTGTCCTGAAGCCATTACAACGTGATCCCACCAGGCATTTGCCCCTGGATTTGCTGATAATTTCCTTGGTAATTAACATTTCCAAACACCCCAGTCCTATATTGTGGGGGTTTTATCAGCAAAGAGGCACAAACAGCCAGAGCTGTGCATGGACTGGGGCTGGATTTACTCCTGGAGTTGCCAGCAATGCAGAGCAGAGGTGGGACAGAGGAGAAGGAAAGAATTCCATGGCACAAGAGAGTGAATTTCCTGGAGGACAATGCCTGTGCTCTGCTCAGGAATGCTCAACAACCAGGGATTCCAGGATCAAGGGATCCACAACCAGCCCAGAACTCATTTAAATTAAGTCTTGCTAAAATCTGGATCCTGCTGGAGCAGCTGCCCCCCAGGACCCAGTTCACACCAGCTTTTCCCAACACCCATTCCCAGGAGCACAGCCTCAATCCCCAGCCACCTTCCAGCCAAATGAGCCCCTTGGCATCTCCCCACGTGGGAAAGAGCTGATCCTGTGCAGGCCAGTGGTGCCTCCAGTGAAAGCTGAAACGTGAGGAGTCATCTCAGACGTTGGGAAGAAGGAGTGGAGAGGTTTTGGCAGGACGGAGCTCCCTGTTAGTGAACTGTCCGTTCCTTCTGCCGCTGGTAATCTGGGAGGGAGGGACAAAGGAGAGCATGGCTGGGGGAATCACCCAAAATGTTCAGGAAAACACACATTCCCAAGTGGAGGCAGTGTTGGAGACCCTCTGGCTTTAGAAGTGCACCCCCACTAGTCACTTTAGTGATTGTAGGGCATTCAGAACAAAATGCTTTCTTTGAGATTATTTGTTCAAAATCCCCTCTTCCCCTACTCCTTTTCTTCATAATGGCCACTTTCCATTCTATGAAAAATCCTTGTTTGGCTTGACTTCTCCCTTAAATCCCATAACTTTATAGGTGCAGAAGCAGAAACTGGGAGTTAACCCAGTCCTTCCCTTCACTCACAATTCAAACATCCTTAGGGAGGGATATCCACCATTTGCACTTGTGCCAGACCTTGTTCCTGTGTTATTCAAGGATAATTAGCTGAAAGTCATGAGCTTTAAATTAACTTTTCCATTCCCAGCCATCCCACCTTCCTGCTCTCCAAGTTTTTCTACATGGGCAGATGGAGCCAAGCCTCATTATCCTGACGTGGTGCCTGATCCCAAATCAACAATCAGTGACCTTGGGCTGCTAAACTGGGCTGGAATGGGCAGGGATTTATGGCATTTGCTTCCCAAGGAGCCTCCCAGGACTGGGCACGTACTGTAGGGGAAGTACCGGACGCGCATCGTGATCTCCCGCGCCGTCTTCAGGATCTCCACGGCCTGGAAAACGAGCAAAGAGCATTCCATGGGTTCTGTGCTGGGCTGAGAGGCTGCAGGGAAGTGGATTCCCCATCCCAGCACTCACCTTGCTGTGCTCAATGTCCTGGAAATCCACATCGTTCACTGAGAGCACCTGGTCCCCCTCCTGCAGCCCGGCCCTGTGAGCATCCGAGTCAGGAATCACCTGGGAAGGGAGAGCAGGGATGGCAGCAGGGGATCTCCCACAGCTCCCCTCCCACACCGCCCAGGGAGCAATTCCAGGGGCTGGGAGGAGAGCAGGGAGTGGTGCAGGATGTTCTGAGGCAGCCAGAGCCTCCCTGGGGCTCAGCTGCTCCCACCAGCACAGGCAGGATCCGGGCGGGAACAGCGCAAGGACGGACACACCTTGGAGATGAAGATTCCCAACTGCGAGGCTTTTCCTCCCCGGATGTTGAAGCCCAGCTGTGGGAAAAACCAGCAGGGAAATGCAGTCACCAGGACCCTTCCTTTGGCCCAGTTCTCTTTCCATTCCCCAGGACTCTTCTCCCTGTCCAGGGCCCTTCCAATTCCCCAGGACTCTTCTCCCTGCCCTGCCTCCCGGAGGGATCCAAGGCGTGGGTGCTGCGGTGCTCAGCAGCGCCAGGTCCTCTCTGCTCATTCCTGCCACCGGGAACACCTAAGGGGAGCCGCTCCCATCCTCCAGCAGCTCCACATCCCAGGATACCACATGGTGAACAACCCCTCCCCTTGCCCACCGCCCTGGCATCAGCCACCCTGCCCGCCCCACGCCTGTCACAGCAGTTCCCTGTGCCAGGA
>NW_005054349.1:5223409-5230614 GCF_000277835.1 Geospiza fortis | reverse complement strand
AGGGCTGCCGGACGTGCCTGTCCTTCGTGCCCGGCGAGCCGCAGGTGAGCCGCGGGGCGCTCCCGGGGTCCCGCAGCCACCGGGCCCCGTTACCAGCGCTGCCCCGTCCCTCTCGCCCGCAGGTCGTGGTGGGCAATGACAAAGCCTTCACCTACGACTACGTGTTCGACCCGTCCGTGGAGCAGGAGGAGGTTTTCAACACCGCGGTGTCGCCTCTGGTCCGTGGCATCTTCAAAGGTTTGTCCCGGGTTTTGCCCGTTTGGAGCCCGTTCCTCTCCGCAGAACGAGGCGGGTGTGTGCTCTGAGGCAGTTTTCATGGAATGCCGGAGGAGTTTGGGTCGGAAGGGACCTTAAAGCCCATCCCTGCCATGTGCAGGGACACCCTCCCCTGTCCCAGGTTGCTCCAAGCCCTGTCCAACCTGGCCTTGGATGCTTCCAGGGATCCAGGGGCAGCCACAGCTGCTCTGGGCCTCCCCACCTCGCAGGGAACAATTCCTTCCCAATATTCCTCTGGTAGTGGAAGCCATTCCCCTTGTCCTGTTAACTCCAAGCCATTATAAAAAGTCCCTCTTCCTCCTTAAGAATAACACAATGAATTGATCAACATCCTGTTCCAGGATGCTGCAGTGGAGCTGGGATGGCAGAGAATTTGTGCTGTGTTTCTGATTAGCTCTAATAAAAAATCCAGTCTTAAAAAAGAGCTGGAATAATAATTTTACCTGTTTTTTATGAAGTTTTCATTGCCTTCTTTTTTTTTCCCTCAACGTTCCTGACTGTGACCTGTGCTTAAAGCTGGTGATTTTCTGCAAGGGTGGTTTTCAAAAATGCAGCTTTCATTTCAGTCTCCAGGTGACTCACCCGGGTGTCCTTTGTCCCCTCAGGATACAATGCCACTGTCTTGGCCTACGGACAGACGGGGTCAGGGAAAACCTATTCCATGGGAGGCACCTACACTGCCAACCAGGAGTATGAGTCCAGCGTGGGGGTCATCCCCAGGGTCATCAAGCTGCTCTTTGAGGAGAAACAGCAAAGGCAGGATTGGGACTTCATCCTCAAAGTTTCTTATTTGGAGGTAAAAGTTTGGTTTTTATCAAGTTAGGAATAAAGGGAGCTTTGAGGTCACCTCCTTCAGGTAACAGATATTGATTAAGTCAATCCTTAAGACTCCAGGAGGTTTGTTAATCCTTTCTGGTCCAAGGTGTCTGTCCCTAAAGGTGAAATGAGTAAAATGTGATGCTAAATTAGCCCAAATTTCAGCATGACTGCTCCTTTCTTTGGCTGGTAACTCTGAGCTGCTCCTCTGCTGCCTCCAGATTTACAACGAGGACATCCTGGACCTGCTGTGCCCCTCCCGAGAGCGCTCCCCCATCAGCATCCGGGAGGATCCCAAGGAAGGCATCAAGGTCTGCAGGGCTGGGGACTG
Source organism: Geospiza fortis (assembly GCF_000277835.1). Classification (NCBI taxonomy): domain Eukaryota; kingdom Metazoa; phylum Chordata; class Aves; order Passeriformes; family Thraupidae; genus Geospiza; species Geospiza fortis. Next base: position 5,229,191 of record NW_005054349.1, on the reverse strand, counting down.
AAGGAGGGGTCCATGTGGGAGTTTCTGCCATCCCTAAAGCAGTGGGATGGGACTCATCCATGTGTTGGGAGCAGCACACAGAGATCCAGGGGGTGGGATGCTCAGGGAAAGCACAGCTTGCCAAGGAGCACATCCTGTCCCTCCTGCTCATCCCCTCTCTGGTTTGTGTCCCTGGGGGTTGCCTCTGCAGTACTTTATTCACACAAATCCCCTCCCCATTCACTCAAAGCCCCTTCCTGTGACTGGGATATCCATGGATTTGTCCCTGGAGCCCTGAGGTGCTCTGGTTCCATCCCAGAGCCCAGCTGGCTCTGGAGCAGGCAGAGGAACCTGGGGGGTGTTTAGGAACAGCATCAGGATGTTATTCCATGTTCCTGAAGTGAAATTCACAACCAGTTTTTCCTGGGAGTTTCCATTCCAGCCCCCTGGGAATGGGCTGGCACAGCCTGAGGTGCAGGGAGATTTTTCTGATCCCAGGTGGGATTAAGAGGAAGCAGAGGATAAACAATATTTCCTTCCTGGCTACAGATTGTGGGGTTGACAGAAAGAAATGTCACCTGTGCCCAAGAGACCGTGTCCTGCCTGGAGCAGGGGAACAACTCCAGAACTGTGGGATCCACGGCCATGAATTCCCAGTCCTCCAGATCCCATGCCATCTTCACTATCTGCATTGATCAGAAGAAGAAAAATGACAAGTGGGTGTCACTGTGCAGCTGATGAGAGTTACTTTGCCAAAATTTCCTCATCCTGGTCCTGAGCTGTGCTTGTCAAGGCAGTTCAGGTTTTGGCTCTCTGAATTTTCAGCTCCTGGGCTGCTCCTTTTGCACCTGGGAGAGTAAAACAGTTTCTTTCTGCCCTAGGAATTGCAGTTTTCACTGCAAGCTGCACCTGGTGGATCTTGCTGGCTCTGAGAGACAAAAGAAGACCAAGGCTGAGGGAGACAGACTGAAAGAAGGTCTCTGGGCTAGGACTGGTGGAGTTTGGGTTTCTTCTCACTTGGGGGTTAATAAAAAAACAAAGCATTCTTTAACCCTTTAATCTGCTTTTTTTAACCTTGTTAAATTTTTAATAAGGGCAGGAAATGAGGAGTTTGGAGCTGTTGAGGTGGCTGTGCTCACTGTGAGCTTTGTCTGCAGGAATCAACATCAACAGAGGCCTCCTGTGCCTGGGGAATGTCATCAGTGCTCTGGGAGATGAGAATAAAAAGGGAGGGTTTGTCCCCTACAGAGACTCCAAGCTGACCAGGCTGCTGCAAGGTGAGAGAAGATGATGACAAAGCCTGAACTTGCAGATGCTTTTTAAATAACAAAGTAGGAGAAAACCCCCCAGCTCAGAGCTGCTGCTGCTGAAAATGGATTTGTTTGTTTAATTTCTCACTGAAGCCAGGCTTTTCCTGTAATCTTTTATTTTAGGTTGCAAATGCAGTGAAATGAGCTCAAAACAAGTCCTGCTCTCCTGCACTTTCTGTGACAGGAGGAAACAAGACAAAATCAGGGCTTATTTTTGGTGGGGAGAAGGAAGAGGAGAAGTCTGGGAGCAGAGATCTATTATTGTACCTTAATTATAGCAACTCCCTGGGTGATGTCACAGCCAGAATGAAGCTCCAGCTGTCTGTGCCTTCCCTGGGATTTGTTTTCTTAGTCTGAATATCTGGTCTTTGTATTTCAATTGCTGAGATTTGTCTTTCAATGCATTTTATTTAAATTACCCTTTAATTTGGGCACAGCTTCAGTAATGAAATTACTGGGATTTTTATGGTAATTACGTAATTTGCTGCAAAAGCTCTTTCAGTATTTTCCACGTCTGAAAGTACCTAATTAAAACCTGGATTAGGCTGGATGTGGGGCCCCCCTTTTTTTTTCTGATCAGTAGTTTTAAGAGCCAATTTGTATAATACCAAAGGATGAAGTTTCATGCAGCTTTGTGATCTGTTCTTAGCCAATAATTCCTTAAATTGGAGAAAATTCTGGATATTCATGGAGGTCTTGTTACTAGGGAGGACAAGGGAGGGGCAAACCTGAAAGAACCAGGCCAGAAATGGCATAAAGAAATTATTTATTAGGGCAACAACTGAGGCTTCTGGGGTGAAACCTTTGATTTCAAACCCTGACTTTGGCTTTCAAAAACCCACTTTAAAACAAAACTGAGTGTACAGAGGAGAAAGTAACAAGTGGCACCAAAATCCAGCTGTTTAATCTGCATTTTGGGGACACGCTCATGGGGTTGGAACCCTTGAAGGATGACATTTCACTGTCATCGTTGCTCTGACAGCTTTGACATTGTTTCTTCTCCTTCCCAGACTCCCTGGGTGGGAACAGCCACACTCTGATGATTGCCTGTGTGAGCCCAGCAGATTCCAACCTGGAGGAGACCCTGAACACTCTGCGTTATGCTGACAGGGCCAGGAAGATCAAAAACAAACCCATTGTCAACGTGGACCCCCAGGCAGCTGAGCTGCACCAGCTGAAGCAGCAGGTACTGGGGGAACCCCTCAGCAAACCCCAAAGGAAGGCACAACCTCACAAAAAATGCAAAACATCTCTGATGTGTGTTGCTCTGTCTCTGGAGCTGGTGGGAAGGGGATGTTTGGCTATTTCTTGGAGTTTTCCTGCAGGCAGAGAAAAGTGGTGGTGCTGGTGTAATTTAAATTTCCCTTGCACCCAACAAATCATTGCCTGGTGAGCTACAGGCACAATCAGAAATACAGAGATGGTTTGGTGCCTTCCTGACATCTTCTGCCTGTGCTCAGCACGAGGGGAAGGGAAGGGTTTTCCCTGGGGTGATCCCAGAGGGAAGTGAAGAACCTTTTGAGGAATAAATAACTTTGAGTACTGTAACAGCACCACTCCTTTCCTCAGGCAGTGGTAAAAGGGGAATTGGGGAGTAGGGGAGTCAGGAAGACCAAGGATCCATGGAGCTGTTACATTCACAAGCAATAATTATTTGTCTTTGCAGGTCCAGCAGCTCCAGGTGTTGCTGCTCCAGGCCCATGGAGGGACCCTGCCCGTGGCTCTCAAGTAAGATTTGTTATTTAATGTCCTCTGGATGTGTATTTATCACACTCCAGAGAAGTCTCTAGATCTCTTAGCTCTGGGCAGGGCTGTGGAGTGAGGGGGGAACAAATTGGTTGCTTTTTTCCTCTTTTTTTTGTCATCCTTACTGAAATTCCTTGGGATATTTAGTTTTGTAGCAAACACCTCATAATTGCAAAAATCTGTTGCAGAAAGTAGAAGAGGAAGCAGGAAACACCTCCTGAATAAACTCCTGTCTCTGACACCCATCCATCCCTGTTCTCCTCACTCCTCTACCCCTAAATGTGGGGCAGTTCCACCTCCATTATCCTTAAAGCACAAAATCTGGGACAAGAGTTGGGCTGTGCAGGTGTTGTGTTCTGGGGATGTTCCAAACCCAAGGACATGGAGTTCACAGCCTCTTTGGAGTTTTTTTCCTGCATTCTGAAGTGTCCAAGGCTTGGACAGACTCTGGAGCAGCCTGGTCTGTGGAAGGTGTTCTGCCCATGGCAGGGGTGGGGCTGGATCAACTTTAAGATCTTTCCCTCCCAAGCCATTCTGGGCTATTTGTTTTAAAATATTTAGGGAATAATAATAATTTTGGAGGTAATTTCAGTGCTGTCCCAAAGCCCAGATTCACACCCAACTGCTCCTTGCTGTTGCAGTGGTTTGGCCCCTTCTGAGAGCCTCCAATCCCTGATGGAGAAGAACCAATCCCTGCAGGAGGAGAACCAGAAGCTGAGCCAGGGGCTGAGTGAGGCTGCTGGGCAAACAGCACAGATGCTGGAGAGGATCATCCTGGTAAGTTCAGTTATCCCAGGAGAGCTCTAAATTGCTGGGAGTGAATCAACAGCTGCTCCTGTGTTTATGACATGCTGAGAATCTCTCTTAAATGTTCCTTTCATATTGATTCCAAACCAGTCAGAACCAAAAACCTGCCTGAATCTGTTGGTCTTTAGTTTTCTTTTGGAAATTTTTTCAGCTGAATCTTTCAGCTTTTCAAAATATTTTGTTTTACTATTTTAAATAGCACTTGCACACTTGTGCTCTCCCTTCCCCACCCTGCTTTTTTCCTATTGCCTGCAGTGTCTATCCCTGAAATAAAGCTGTGAAATCCAGCCTGATGGCCCTGACTATAAAAGATCTTTCAGTGCACTGATTTTAACACTGCCAATCTTTTACTGCAAATTATCAGCTGATTTCTGGCTTCTTATCTTCTACAATTCTGATTTCTCTAGACAGAGCAGGAAAATGAGAAGATGAATGCAAAACTAGAGCAGCTCCAGCACCACGCTGTGTAAGTGTCCCCACACCCTTCTCCTGGGATAATGTCCTTGGGAATTCAATGTTTTCTGTGGGATAAACTGGATCCAGTCAGCTGGAGTTTGTTCATCCAGAATTAATTCAGAAGTTGAGTGGGGAAAGTTGTTCTTCCCTGGCACAAACTCAGCATGGACTTGTTCCCATATTTCCAGGTGCAAGTTGGATCTGCAGAAGCTGGTGGAGACTGTGGAAGATGAGGAGTTAAAGGAAAATGTGGAGGTGATCAGGAACCTGCAGCAGGTGCTGGCTGAGCTGCAGGTAAGGCTGAACCTAGGGAGTTGTGACACCTTACTCAGGAAATCTGGAATTCCATTCCAACAGCTTCCCTCAAGGAGCCCAGCTATTAAAATGTGAAATGACTCTTGAGATCCACTTCAAAACTGTCCTGTTGTGCTGTAATGCTGCAGAAAGGCCACTTGTGCTGCTCCTGGGGGGGAAGGGAAGGAGGAGTCTATGTGGGAAAACCTGATACAGGAGCTTGGCAGGGATTTACAGTCCCTAAATTGGACGGAGTGTTCCAAACTTGGTGATTTTTATGGACAATGTAAATCGCAGGGCTCTGAAATTGTTAAATAGAAGCTTCCAGGCTTTTGTCTAATGAAGGAATTTCAGTTCTCCCTCACTGGACATTCCTCTGTTCTCTCCTCCTCTTCTTCCTGTTCTCTCAGTGCTGGAGTTCAGGGAAGATTTCAAGGAATGGCTTTTCCAACATGGAGGAGTTTCCCTACCTTCCTTGAAGATGGTCTCCTCTTTCCAAAGAGGTTCTGGCCAGAGGACAATCACATTGTGCTTTGCCATAATGTGCCAACAGGCTGTTATTTTCTTCATTTTATTTCATATTTCCCTTTTCACCCAAATATTCTTCTCTTTGTTCACCAGAGTGAAAACGCTGCCGCCGCAGAAGCTGCTGCAGAGCTGCCAAACTCTGAACAGGATTCTCCAGGTGTAAGTGAGGGGCTCAGCAATGCACACCTCACTGGGGCATGGTTTTATCTCCTCATACTTTTATCTGCTCCCCCCCTGCTCATTTTCTAACCCAAATGCTTGATAAATCATCACCCTTGTATGTGCTGTTCCAAACTCAATGTGTTCACAGTCAAGAACCTGTTCTCATTTCTGAATAGCTGATTTTTTACATAAAAATGAATCTGAAGTGCTCTGTAGAAACAGAGATCATGTAATTCAGGAGCTTTGGATTGGCCTCTCCTCATGGCTGTGTCTCCTGCAGGGAGCAGAAGTGGGCCAGGAATCCAAGAGAGCCTCTGACTTCAGCACCCAACACGCCCTGCGCCAGGCACAGCTCTCCAGGGAGCTGCTGGAGCTCAACAAAGCCCTGACTCTGAAAGAGGCCCTGGCCAAAAAAATGTCTCAAAATGATACTCAGCTTGGGCCCATTCAGTCCCAGTACCAGGTAAAGCTGACATCCTCCTTGATCAGTTTGTTTTCCC
>NW_005054349.1:5208200-5223380 GCF_000277835.1 Geospiza fortis | reverse complement strand
CAGTTCCTGCTGGGGAGGGAAGGGACATCTGTCCTCAGGAGCCTGTTCTGATTTGGGTTTATTCCATGAGCTGGGTCCCTGCTCCCTTGGGCAGTTTTCCTTGCTGTGCTGGGATCTCCCATCTCTGAAATGATTCAGTCAGGACATGGCCCCAGTGACTCTGTGCCCACCAAAGCTCCAGAGTGTACTGGGCCAGCCCCTGTGACCCTCACACTGCTCTGAGATGAGATGGTTTAGCAGCCTGCTGGGAAGGAATTGGGTTTTTCAAGGTTTCTTAATCTTAAAGCTTTGTGTCAGGGTGTCTTTCCAAGGTTTTTATTTGGAGATTTATTCTTTTTGTCTTTTCTAGACCAATATCAGGGATCTGGAATTGGAGGTCAGCAACTTGCAGAAGGAAAAGGAGGAGCTGGTCCTTGCTCTGCAAATGGCAAAGAAGGACATTAACCAGGCCAAGTAAGAGAGCTCTGCCTGCAGCCCTGGGGGTTGTCAATGTGTCTGAAAATCCAATGTCTTGCACTTCCATGACCTGTAAAAGCTCTTTTTTGGTGTAAAAATGTCCCTTTAAAGTGCCAGGAGCTGCAGAGAAGCCTCCTGTGGGCTTTCAGCAGCAGCAGAGGTGACAGAGGTGACATTTGGATTTGTTGTTGTTCCTCTCCAGGCTGAGCGAGCGGCGCCGGAAAAGGCTCCAGGAGCTGGAAGCACAAATTACTGAGCTCAAGAAGAAGCTGAATGAGCAATCCAAGCTCTTGAAGCTGAAGGAATCCACAGAACACACGGTGTCCAAACTGAACCAGGAGATCAGGGTAACCAACAGACACCTCTGACTTGAGCCAGGGTGGGCAAAGCAGCTCCCAGGCAGGAATCCCAGAAATCCCTGACAGGAATCCCAGAAATCCCAAACAGGAGTCCACTTTCTGTTTATTCAGACTGAAAATAGCAGGTTTTGGCACGATTCCTGTGGCTACATGACCACAATAGGCAGGTGGCTACTGAGATTTGGGAGGAAAATAAGTCCAAAGTATCTTCTGGCATTTCTAATTTATTACCTTAGTCAAAGAATTTGATTCCTCTTTGATTTCTCTAAATTGTGCCTGTGTTGGTCTTTCTCTTATGCCAAAAAAAAATCCCTGTTTTTTAGCACTTTGAGAGTGTCCTGAGTGGGAGTACAGCAAGATTTCCCATCTTCCACTCCCCACACCTGGCAGGCACAGGGGGGAATAGAGGTTGAAGCTCTTTAGGATGTAAATCTGGATAATTCTTCCAGCCACTGCTGTTTTTCAGGAAATGAAGCAGCAAAGGGTGCAGCTGATGCGTCAGATGAAAGAAGACACTGAGAGATTCAGGCAGTGGAAGCAGCAGAAGGACAAGGAAGTGATCCAGCTGAAGGAAAAGGTGAGCAAACAAGCCCCTCACACTATTCCTCCCTCCAAACAATTGCTGAAAAGTTTCTTTAACTGGGAAGTATCTCAGAAGAGCTGAGAATGCTTTCAAGAGAAGCTTGGCTCATATGGCTGCCACTTTTCACCACTTGACTTGTTTGTGGCTGGAGATCTTCAAGCTCTTCAAGCTTTGACTCTGCTCTAAAGCAGAAAGCAAAATCAGTCAATTTTTGAAGGATTTTCAGTTGTGGAGTTTGGCCTCAGCATGGGAGATTTTTAAACTTCCAAAGAAATGTTGGATCTGCAGGTCAATAAAATCCAGCTGCTGAGTGCAATGGCCAGCAAACACCTGGAGTGTCACAGCAATTCCTGCCCCTCACTGCCTTGGGGTGCTCAGGCTGGAATTTTGGGGCTGCAACCTTTCCTTTATCATGGAAAATGTGACTTTTGCAGCTGTTTGTCCTTGCAGGATCGTAAGAGACAATATGAGCTCCTCAAGCTGGAGAGGGATTTCCAGAAGCAGGCCAACGTCCTCCGTCGCAAAACAGAGGAGGTGAGGAGCCAAGATCTCCTGGAAATCCCAGACAATCCCTAAAGTCTGCCAAGTGGGGCTGGAGGAAGGAACAGGATGCACAGAAACCTCTGAAAGGAAGTTTAGAGGCTGGGGAATAAAAAAAAATCTTTGTAAAGAAATCCCCATTTCTGCCTTTGAGGAATCCCAGTTAAATTTGCTCCTTAAGGGCCAGGTGGCTTTGGGTTCCAGGTGGCTTTGGGTTCCAGGTGGCTTTGGGTTTCAGGTGGCTCTGGGTCCCAGGCTCCAGTGGCAGATCCATGCAGATGCCCAAGGTAGGAAGTGGGGAATGAGTTTGGGTGGTGGATCTACAAGGTTGCAGTTCAAAATCCTTTCAGGATGGCTTTGTAAAAGAAATGCATCTTCAACCCCTCATTTTGGGTGTTTTCTTCTACTTTCAGGCCTAGAAGGAGCTTTTCTTTTAAAGGAGGAATGGCAGCAAAGGAAATAAATCAAGGGCAGGAATTCTTGAGTTAAACCAGGATAACTTGAGATTTATTAACCTTGTGCTGTCGCTGTCCCGGTGTTTGCCCTGGGCTGGGAATCCCTGGTGTTTGCAGCTGTAGCAGATGATTTGCAGTCCCTGTTCAGCTCCTTGTGGAATCTTTTCCAGGCAGCAGCTGCCAACAAACGCCTCAAGGATGCCCTGCAGAGGCAGAAGGAGGTGGCAGATAAACGGAAGGAGACCCAAAATCGGGGCATGGAAGGAATTGCTGCACGAGTCAAGGTGGGTAAAAGCATTTTTGCATCCCTACACTGAGCAAACTGGGATTTGGGGTGGGTGCTGCTGGCCTTGGTGGCTGGAGCACAGCAGGAGGACCAGGGAATTGCAATGGGATTATTCAGAAGGATTCAGTTGTGAAGTTGAGCTCAACCACTGGGTTTTGGGGGTTGTTTTTCCAGAGCTGGCTTGCAAATGAAGTTGAGGTTCTTGTCAGCACTGAGGAAGCTCGAAGACACCTGGCAGATCTGCTGGAGGACAGGAAAATCCTTGCAAAAGAACTCCTTCAGCTGAAAGAGAAGAAAGATGCTGGAGAAAACCCTCCTCCAAAGCTGCGGGTAAGAGGGAAATTCCCCTTTTCCGACCCCACTCCTCTGGCTGTTCAGCAATACTGGATTCATTCTTCTCTCTCCTACTTGGCCTGTTCCCTCAGAAGGTGGGGATGGATCCCACCCTTTCTGGGAGGAAGGGGTTAATATTTTTATCCTCTGACCTGTCAGGGACAAGAGGTGCTGAAGGAACTTGTTACTTAATGGAATTTGGGAAATTTTTTTCCCTGAAAGGACAGTGAGGCTTTGGAATGGGCTGCCCAGGGAAAGTGGTGGAACCACCATCCCTGGAAGTGTCCAAAAACCATCTGGACATGGCACTTGGGGACATGGGTGACCCATCAGTGTTGGGTGAATGGTTGGACTCAACGCTCTGGGAGAGCTTTTCCAACCTCAAGGAATCTGAGGGATGTGAGTGGCTCACTCCCCTTAACACAGGTTTTGGGGAGGAACAATGGAACTGGAGCTGTGGGGAGGTGTCTGGAGGCTTTCCTAGCTGGAATGTCTGTAAAAGTGTGATTTCCTCCCCTGTTCCTGCCCTGCATCCCTGTGTGCTGTGCTTCCAGAGGCGCACGTACTGCCTGGCTGACCTGGAGGCTCTGGACACGGATCTCTCTGTCTCTAAGCAGATTGAGAGCCTGCAAACAGAGATGGAGCTCAGGTAAGGCACTGCCACAGTGCTCATCCACACACACTGACACTGCAATGATGGGGGAAAGCCTTTTCACTCAGTGCAAGAGAAGTTGCATTGCTGTGCTTGCTTAACCAGCACCCTAACCCATCTAATTGTTTTACAGCCACTGCCAATGCAAATTGGGGTAAAAATACAGATGCTGAAAATCTTTTTCCAAAACTCCAAGGTTCAAAATCATCTTTACAGTCTGAGTCATACTGATGGAAAGACCTTTTTCCTCTGCATCTGTGGTCTATAATCATATTTACACTGGGTGTCAGCATGGAAAGCCTTCCAATGCTACATGGAGCACCTTTGGTGTTTGGTGGAATGGTTGGCCAAGCTCTGTCTCCACAGATGAAAAACATTCCTCATGGTAAATTGGAACTGTAAACAGAGCTGAGGTATAATTACACCAAGAATCCACATCTTTATACACAGGGTGATAGGGAGTGACATCTGAAATTTTGTCCTTGTTTAGTTCAAGCCCAAAAATGCCGAATTTGATGCAAAAATCCATTTTTACAGAACCAAGAATTTCCTGTTCTTGGGGTTCAAAGGATATTTCAGGAAGGAATTTGGTCCCAACACCCCATCCATCAGAAGGATTTATAACAAATGGTGAAAGATGTGGAGGAATGGTTTTTGGTGTTGGCCAAGTATCTACTGGTGAACTGACCAAACAAGTTGAAAATGGCTTTTCAGAGGGTGAAACCCCCAAACTCCTTTCAGTGGGTTTTCGTGGCTGGAATTTTTCCAAAATGTGGGGAAAATACCCAGGCACTTAGACTGGGTGTTTTGAGCTGTTAGTGAGCACCTCTGGGGGAAAAACCTCCACTTTTATTTGGGAATGTGGAGTGGAGGCAAAACTCCCCAGGGAAGCAATGCAGGCTCCAGATGCTCTACTGAGCAGCAAAAATCTCAATTTGTACTATTTTATTTCATATGCTGGGTACAGTAACACTAGCCCAGAAACCAGCCCTGGTTTTCTCCTGTGTTGTAACCCCAAATCCATGGATTCTTCCCCAGGAGTGCCCAGATAGCAGATCTGCAGCAGAAACTCCTGGATGCAGACAATGGAGACCGGGCCAAGCAGCGCTGGGACAGCATTGCCACCATCCTGGAGGCCAAATGTGCTCTGAAGTATCTCCTGGGAGAGGTAAACCCTGCATTTTCCTCTTTTATCCCTGAAAACAAAGGCTGTAAGTCTGCTTAGCCACAAATATCAGGAAGTGACCAAAGGAATTTGAGTAGAGCCTTCTTGTAGTGGATGAGGTTTATTCTCCTCTCGAGTTTGGATTAAAGTAATCTATGGGGGAGTGAAATCTGAAAAGCAGGGAGGAGGGGATGGAATAGATGAGGGTCTGGAGATACCATCTAAATGCTTGCATGGGAAAGGCAAAAAGCAAATTTCAGAGGTGGAAGAGAAGAAAAAGTATCTAAAATACTTCCTGAGCAGGTGGGGAAGCAGTGGAGTTGGTGTTGACATGGGAAAAAGAGAAATTGGAGAATTATGGGATCAGGGAAAAAGCAGCTGAAGGACAGAAATACCTGTTGGTCCCTGTTGCTTAGAAATCAAAGGAGAAGGGTGAAAAGGAAAATACTCAAAGTGCTGTAGGAAGGGAGGTGAATTCAGGACTGTGAACGAGACCCTCAGCTCCCTGGTTTGCACTTCCAAAGTGTCTGCCTCTGAATCTCTCCTGGTTTCCTTGGTGCTGAGGGCTGGTCCAGTTCCTGGGGTGGCTGGACGTTACAGGGATGCTTCTCCACATTGCAGCACCTGTCCCAGGAGGGAATCTCTGTCCCAGCAGGAAATCCCTGTCCCAAGCCATGCTTTGCTCTTGTTTTCCAGCTGGTCTCCTCCAAAGTGCAGGAGAGCAAACTGCAGAGTGGCCTGCAGCAGAGCCAGGCCAGCTGCTCTGATGTGCAGAAGATGCTGATGGAAGAGAGAAACCACATAGCAGAGATGGAGGCAGAGTTCCAAAATCAGATTTTGGTGCAGGAACAGCAGCACCAGGAAAAGGTGAATCACAGCTCATGGAAATTTGGAGTCTGATCTCCAGGTCTGCTCAGAGAGAAAGGCAAAGGGGGATGTGCTGAAATGAAGCTGGTGCTGAATATCAGCTCAAATTTTGCTGGATTTTTGCAGGTGGTTCATTCAAAGCCAAAGAAATCTCTGTATTTATCCTGTGCAAATTGGTTTGTTCAGTAACGTTCCTCCTGCTCTAAATGAAGAGGTTACACCTGAACACAAGATCACTTTTCAAATAGATCAGGGTGGAATTGTGCTGGAAGTGACAGGAAATTTCCCTGAGCCTGGACTTTGATGCCCAGTGTTCCTTTCAGGAATTCACCCCTGTTTATTCCAACTTGCTTTTAGGTTCTGTACCTGCTCAGCCAATTCCAGCAGAAAGAAGCAGCAGAGAAGAGATTGGAAGATTCCCTGAACGAGCAGGAGAAACAACTGCAGGAGCGGCTGCGGTTCCAGGTGCAGGGGCTGGGGGAGGCTGGGATCCTTTGGGATTAGGAGAAGGATTGTGTGGAATTAGGAGAAGGATTCTGTGTTCCCTTTGCAGAAACCTGCATGAGGTGGTTGCTGTGCATGCTGGAATAACCCTGGGGGATTTTCTCTTCTTTATCTCCAATGAAACAAATTTCCTCTTGTCCTGCAAACAGGAGGAAGAGCTGGAAAAAATGAGGGAGATCTGTGAGAAGAACCAGGAACTCCTCCGGGAAAATGACACTCTGAAACAGGTAGAGCCTGGTACAGACACCAGAGCCTTGTGGCAGCTGGGTTTGATGATTTTGCAGAGCTAATTCTTGTCCCTTTTGACAGAAACTGCTGCTCCTCCAAGTTGCCAGTGGCCAGAAGCTCCGGCACATCCAGCAAAGACCACCTGAGTCTCCAGACTCTTCTTTTGATTATGTTCCACCCAAAGTAAGAGGCTGCACAGTTTGTGTTGCACCTGAATTCTTTGCCAGAGTTAATCTTGGCTATTGATAATGTAGTTTTCTTTCTCCTAAGCTGCTTTTACCAGGCACTTGTTCTACTAATTGAAATTCTGCTCATTTAATTCAGTCCTTTCCAGAAGACTCACATACCTTGCATTAGTTTTTTGGTTAAAAAAGAAAAAAAGCAAACAAACCCCCAACCCTGTTTCCTCACTGTAGTTCTGACTCTATCCTCCTTCACAATCCAGATTGTTTTTCTGTAGCATTCTCAGTCTTTAAATGATGGAGCAAGGCACGTGTTTCACAGCCAACTTTGCTGCTTTGCATAGAGCCAAATCTTAGTGCTGGGAGGAAGAAATTATTTAAAACTCTTTGGACAGGAGTGTGACACTTGTTTTTTGTCATGTGATGTGTCAACAACTCAGACTTCCAAGGATTTGTCATCAATAGTTTAAATTGATTGAATTTTCAATCCTGATAATTGGATCTCTATTTCCCTCTCTTACCCCACAACCTTCTTAGCTGTGAGGGACTCTGAAAACCCTAATAAAACTTATTAAAATGTAATCATTATTAATATTATTAATGAAATAGAGCTGATTTTTGGTGGCCTAACCCCTTGTGCTCCTGTGCTGCAGCCCAAGTGCCGCCGGCAGACGACGGCCAAGCCCCGAGCACCCAGCCCCGAGGTGGATGTGGAGGACCTGTTCTCTGACCCTGGGGAGCTGGAGGATTCTGACTGGCTTCCTGGGAAAGCAGGCAGAGGACCCAGGAAAAACCTCATGGGGGTAAGATCCAGCTGCCCTTGATCCAGTGTCTGCTAGGGAATCACTTGCTGCGTACAGGGGTTGGGATGGAGCTGTGAGGTGTGGTGTCCCCACTGTTCTCAGAGTGGCAGGAATGGATTATTTAGGTGCCTGGGGATATTTTGGAAATTCCCACAGATACAGCAAAGGTTGTCTGCAGTCAGCAAGACCTTTCTGGACAGGTTTTCCCTGTCCAAGTCACCTTCTCCCAAGTTCTGTCCTGCTGCCTGTGTCTGAGCTGGCCTCTGCTTTAGGAACAGCCCCAACAGCAGCCAGATCCATCCGGGGAGCCAATTTCAGGGAAAAAAACAAACAAAAAAAAAGGATGGCCTGTTGTGGATCCCTGTTTCCTTTGGGAACCTGCAGCTTGCAGTCTTGACAGAGCCTCAGCTTCCATCTGTCTGTGTCAGTCTGGAGCTTCAGCCTGTGGCTCAGAAAATTCCTGAGGCTTTTGGGGTGGGCACTCCCTCTTTTTGTGGAAGTGTGGCACAGAAACTGGGATCCTTTGGCATAACCTCAAGTCAGTCACTGAGTAACTGTGAAGGTACTTCTGTAGATCCTGAAGATGGATCTGTAGGTGGAAGGATTTTATTCTGGATATTAGGAGCACAGTTATTCTGGGATGTAGCAAAATGCAGTGAAATGGCAGCAAAATGCGACAAGGGGCAGCTTGGGGATGCCCCTGTCCCTGAGATGCCACAGCTGGCAGGACCTGGAGCATTCCAGGAGCATCCTGGCCATTGGATCCCCCTTCCCTCCCTCACAGTGCTCGTGCAAGGGCCGCTGTGGGAACAGGCAGTGTGGCTGCAGGAAGCAGAAGTTGGGATGCACCGACGGCTGCAGCTGCGCCGCGGCCACGTGCAGGAACAGGGAGCGGGGCCTGGTGAGTGCTGCTGGCTCTGGGGGGCACAGGGGCTGCGTTTGGGCAGGAGCAAACCTGGAGGAAGGGATAATTCCCACACAAGTATAGTTTGTGCAGGCAGAGCAGGTGCACTTTGCTGAAACTCTGTGAATGTCACTAATTAGTGCCTCTCTGGTAACTGAGGAAAATTTTCCACTGCAGGACCAGACTCTGCCTTTCAGGACAGAATTTTGGAGATTCACAGCAAAGATATTCGTGCTCCCATTTCTCATCCACAAATCTGAGGATAAAAAGTTCCATTTTTCCTTTTGGACTAAATAAATTAAAGTTTTGTCTTTGGCTTCAGACAACACAAAACCCTGACTCATTCCCAGATTTCTTTTTAAGAATGGAAGGGATGGTTTGGGGGAGGGGCTTGTAGCAGCAGGAAGGTCCGTGAGAAACTGATGTTCCTAGTGGGAATTTTGCTCTTGGATCTCAGAGATGTGGAGCAGGGACATCCCATAGTGCTCTAATTATTGCCCATTTTATGGAGGCCTAGTCTGAGCTGCAGCATCCTGTACTGTGGAAAACTTCCCAGTTGGAAAGGAGAGGGCTGTGGTGGGAAGGGAAGGGATGCATGTTCCACAAGAGCTTCACCCTCTGCTGCCCCTCAGGAAACCACAACATGTGAGGAGCACAAAAGGGACTCGGAGGGGTCCTTGAAGCTGGAAGACCCCACGGAGGTGAAAGCAGAAGAGAGCTTCTTCCAGCCCGTGTGTATCACTCCAACCACCAAGGTATTCCCAGGGGAGAGCAGAGCTGCTGAGTGAGGGGTCTTGGAGGGAAATCACCCCAGAGGAGAAGCTGCTGCTGGAAAACTCTGCACAGCTCCAGGCAGCTCGTGTGGAAGCTGAGAGTGTGCTGAATTCTTAAGTTCCCACACTGAAATGATGCCACGAGCTTGACACGTTTTCCTGCAGCACCTTCAGCAAGGAGAGAGGGGAAGTGAGGAGTTTGCAGGATAAAATCCTGTTCAAAGTGACCTCTCTGACCTGGCACATCTCATTTCACCTCAGCTAAACAAATTCTCTTATCCCATGGGAGCCCACTATTCCAACTGCTGTCTCTTCCTGCTGCATCTTGATATTTTGTCAAAAAATTTGTCTTTTTCCTGGCTTGAGTAAAAAAAGCAACTCTTAAGTTTGGCCTGGCACTTGGTGTCCTGCTGCCTCTGGTGGGTCACTCCAGCTGTGACTAACTCCAAAGATTGTGCTTTGCTTTCCCCCAGGTCCTGCAGGACATCACAGAGCAGGAGGTGCTCCTGAAGATTCCCAGCACTGCTGCCTCCCTGCTCGGGAGGGATGAGGAGTCCCGGGAGAACCAGAACCCCTTTGGGAGGAGGAAGAAGAGGATGCTGAGCAGCAACATCAGCTTCTTCTCAGGCTGCACCCCCATCAAGGAGTAGTTTACCTGTCCTGGAGCTTTTCCCATCCCTTTAGGCCACATTCCTGGTGGCTTTTGAGGGAGTCGGATTCTCCTGCTGCAGGAGCAGCAAGCTCCTGCCCTCAGCAAGGGAGCCAAACTACTTCTTTTTTTGTTATGTCTCTGTAAATATTTGTGTGTTGGGGCCAGGTGGGGGGTAAGAATTTTTCCTCTGAAATTCCTGGAGTGAATGGAGGTGATTTTCCAGGTGGGTGTTCCCAGCTCCCTCCCTCCTGCTGAGCTGTGAACGCTGGGTACGGTTTCACCTGTAATCTTGAGAGAGCTTTGTCTCTGCACTGGAGCTCTGCTCCTGCCTCTTCCCATGGAGCCTGAAGGAACTTTTCCAGCTGCCCTGGAGTGAGAAGGCCCTGGCTGAAGTCTTAAACCAGCAGTTCTGAACTGCTCAGGCTTTCTGGCCCCTTTGGCTGCTGGACTGTGTTTATTCAATGAACTTAGAAACTTGACCTATGTGAATAATGTAGGAATTTTAACTCTGGTTTGTGATTTTAATAAAGGAGTTACTAAAGGAACCTGACTTGGAGTTGGAATTATTGTGCACAACACCCCCCAGCCTCCCCATGGTTCTCTGCACTTAAATTTGGTTTTAAAACCAGTCCAGGAGTTGCTGTCACTGGGACCTGCTCAGGTCTTTCTGTCCAGACTCCCCAAACAAGTTCCTGCTGCTTTTCCTTGCCCTCAGCCCTAAGCTATGAGTCTCAGCATGATAAATGTAATTTTTGTTAAATTTATTTTTCCTCTTCTGCCAGTGGGGGTGACCCAGCCCTTCCCTGGGACATGCAGAGAGATGTGGGATTTGGGCAGCATTTTCCTGACCTGAGACTCCTTTATTTACCTGCTGGATGAGGCTTTGCCAACTCAGGGACTCCCAAGAGGGTCTGGGTTGGAAGGGGCCTTAAGGATCATCCATTTCCACCATCCCAGGCTGCTCCAGGCTCTGTCCAAGCTGGCCTTGGACACTTTCAGGAATGGGACAGACCCAGCTTCTCTGGACATCCTCTTCCAGGGCTTTACTGATCTCACAGGGAAGAATTCCTTCCCAAAATCTCCCTCACTCTTATCTGCTTTCCAAGTCTATGAAGGCCCTGAGAGCTGTAAAATATTTCCAAGTGCTTCAAGTGAGCTCGGAAGCTCTGAGGGCTTAGGCCCTAACAGAAGATTGTCCCAATAATATCATATGTTATTATTATATAATAATACATAATAATATATAATAATATTATATATTATCATATTAAATATATTTGTTTTACATTATAGAGCATAGGATCATTGTTTATTTTAGAATGAGTACCTAATACATAAAATACAATTTGTATATGAAGTGTTTCTGTGTATGCATAATTAACTACTGTGTATTCCCTCTATACACTATATTCTATATACTTTATGTATGTGTTCATATATACATTAGTATACAAATATCTATGATGTGTATAGACAAATGTGTATATATATTAAAAAGTGTCTGGGAGAGTTTTGAGTGTACAAGGCAATTACATTGTGCATATGATAAATATATAACACATATATATGAAACACACATATATAAAAACAGTATGTTTATATATGTGTATTTATATATAAATTATATATAAATTAATATAAAAATACATTTAAAAATAGAAAATATGTAGAAAACCCCCTGCTCCCTCCCCCAGGTGTGTGCACAAGACACCAAGGCCGGGTTACAAAGACACTGCACTTTATTTCCACACTCCCAAGGCCCAAACGGGGCCTTCCTGCCCATTCCCACCCCCTGGAGTCCTTGTGAATCCCACAGAAGGGCTCCCTGAATCCCACGGGATGGGCTCCCTGACGCCCTTGGGAAGGGCTCCATGAATCCCATGGAAAGGCTCCCTGAATCCCTTGGGAAGGGCTCCATGAATCCCATGGAAAGGCTCCCTGGATCCCAGGGAAGGGCTGAGGGCTCTCACAAGGCGTCGTAGTCGTCGTCGTCCTCGTGCTTCCTCTTGAGCGGGTTGGGGTCGGCGGCGCCGGGCGGGACCATGTTGGTGGTGATCAGGATGTTCTTGGGGCCGATCAGGGATGGGTTGATCAGGACGTTCTGCACCGTGGGAGTGGTGGGAGTGGCTGTGGGAATCATGGAAAGGCGTCACTGAAAGCTTGGAGCAATCCCTGCGTTATTCCAGGCTCATCCCAAGAGGGAGGATGGAAAATGTTGGGGGGGACACAAGGGGGAGAGGGAAACAGGAGCCAGGGTGGGAGGGAGCTGCCCAGGATGGGGATGTTCTGACTGCCACTGCTGTGCTGGGAATGGGAATTAACACTGGAAGTTCTGGAATGAGGGAGAGGGGGAGGAATTGCCACATCAGCTTAGCCAAGCAGCTGTGGCTGCGCCAGCCCTGGAAGTGTTCCAGGCCAGCATGGAAAGGTGTCTCTGTCCATGGCAGGGGGTGGGATGGATGAGCTTCTCCCTCGCAGCCCAAGCAGGCTGTGGCTGTGTGGTTACCCCTGTTCCAGCCCCAGCAGTACCTGATTTCCCAGCGGGCTGTGAGGACGGGATCTGGACAGTGAAGCGCTGCCCCGCCAGCGACACCGGCGCGCCCACCTTGGCTGACACCGACACGGTCTGGGCTGAGGGCGTACCTGGGTTCCACACAAACCCACCAAAATAAATCAGAATAAATCCAGAAACACTCCTACAACTCCCTCCCAAATGGAATCTGTTATTAGATACAGTGGGAATGCACAGGAACACAAGGACACCAGATTTAAGGATCAGATTTCCAGGCAGAGCTGCACACTTGATCATTTTCCCACATTTACCCCAGCCCTACAGAATTCCATACTATAAACACACACTAACTTTAGGGCACAGCTCTAAATTTTAAGATCCTTTTAAAGTGGATATTTCCCAGTGCTATTTAATTCAGCATCACATTGACATTGAGGAAAATAACCTTAAATTTAAGTAAAGTTCTTAAATAGTCTGTTAAATAAAGAATTTATCACAAACACAGAACATCTGTAATGCATTAACCTTTAAAATGTTATTGTAATAACAATGATTAATTTATGAAATTAACTTTCTGATGCTGTCAAACAATGTAAGTTTGACAATATAAGTACCTGACATTCCCTCAGAGGCTGAAAAGTGTTTTAAATTATTCCTCTTTATTTTTTCTTCTTAAAATGAAGGTGGGAATCCCCTGTGGAGCTGTTCCTTACCCAGAGTGGGAGTGCTGGGCCTGCTGCTCACGGCGCCCACGCTCAGGCGAGGGACTGTGATCCTGCCTGCTGTGGAGGAGACCTGTGCGGAGAGAACCAGGGAATCAGGGAATGGCCTGGAATAAACAGGAGAGTCCCCCCACAGTGAGGCATTCAAGGCTTCCCAGCAAAGGAAATATTTTCCTTCTAAAGCAGAAACAACCGAGGTAAAAGTCAAAAATACTCTTTAATATCTACACCAAAGCCTGATGTGTGCCTCTGACAAGCTGACATTAAACCTGACAGTTCCTCCTGGACATCAGGAGGAATTTCTTCAGGGAAAGTGTAGGCAGGCACTGGAAAGGGCTGCCCAGGGAAGTGTTAGAGTCCCCATCCCTGGAAATGGCACTCAGTGCCCTGGCACAGGCAGGATTTGATGATCCTGGGGGGCTTTTCCAGTCTCAGTGATTCTGGGATTCTGCAGTATTTCTTTTACACTACAATATTCCCATACCTGAAATGTTCCCATATTTTAAAATTTCCCATTTCAAAATTTCCATTTAAACTCAACAAACAACAAATTGCAAATCCAGCCTGGAGATCTCCGAGCTGGCACGCACAGGTCAATATTCACCCCCACCATTCAGAGCTGTGGAAAACTGCAATTTAACACCCCTCCCACCCCCCCAGGGGTGCATCCCCAGTCCCTGAGCTGTCCTCACCTTCTTCTGCAGGGATTTCAGGCGGTAGTTGGGGGCAGTCAGGCAGTACCTGTCGGGTGGCAGCCGCGGGCCCGAGTACGGCTTGATCAGCGGCAGCGGCGTCTGGTTCTTCTGGCGGGCAATGTCCAGCAGGAACTGCAGAGACACGGCCACAGCCCCGGGTCTGGGCACATCCCTGTGTCCTGGTGACATCCCAGCGTCCCACTGACATCCCTGTGTCCCACTGACAGACATCCCAGTGTCTGGGCACATCCCCGTGTCCCACTGATATCCCCATGTCCCTAACTCTTCCCTGTGTCCCAGTGACATCCCCATATCTGGTCAGATTCCTGTGTCCTGGCCTCATCCCAGTGTCCCACTGATATCCCCATGTCCTGGTGACATCCCCATGTCCCAGCCTCATCCTCACGTCCTGGTGATAGCCTGGTGATAGCCCCATGTCCTGGCCACATTCCTGTGTCCCAGGCCTCATCCCTGTGTCTCAGCTTCATCTCAGTGTCCTGGTGACATCCTCATTTCCTGGAGACACCCCTGTGTGCTGGTGACACCCCTGTGTCTGGGCCACGTTTCCGTGTCCTGGACACATCCCTGTATCCCAGTGTCCAGGCCTCAACCCTGCGTCCCGGCCACATCCAAGTATCCGGTCAGATCCCCATGTCCTCATGACATCCCCATGGCCCAGCCACATCCCTGTGTCCTGGCCTCATCCCCATGTCCTGCTGCCAGCCCCGTGTCCCTGCTGAGCCCCATGTCCCCGTGCTGTCCCGGTGTCCCCTGCCAGCCCCGTGTCCCCGGCCATGGCGGCGGCGCTCACGTCGCGGGGCGGGGGTGATGTGAAGGACTGGTCGGTGCGGCACTGGATCGCCAGCCGCACATCGTCCGCGTCCACGCTCGACTTCTTGGCGTGGCTCGAGTAGATCTTGGCGTCCTCCAGGATGGTGGTGACGTATCCTGGGGGAAACGGGCCCTGGGTCCATCAAATACTCCCCAACCCCATCCTGGAGCTGGCACTGAAACCTCTGTGGGTACTGCTCACAGCGCCCGAGGCAGCGCTGACGGGATCACGGGAAGGAATTCTTCCCTGCCAGGCCCTGGCACAGGGGCCCAGAGCAGCTGTGGCTGCCCCTGCATCCCTGGAAGTGTCCAAGGCCAGGCTGGACGCAGCTTGGAGCACCCTGGGACAGAGGAAAGTGCCCCTGCCCAAGCCACGCTGGGTTTGTGATTCTGTGATTAAACAGTCACAGAATTACAGCTGGAAAAGATCTCCGTGGTCACCGGGTCTGACAGGGGAGCCCCCGCGGGAACACGGACTCACAGAGCACTCCCTGCCCCACACAACACTGTCCTGCTCCACACAACACTGCCCTGCCCCACACAAACCTTCCCTGCCCCACACAAACCTTCTCTGCCCCACACAACACTGCCCTGCCCCACACAACACTGCCCTGCCCCACACAACACTGCCCTGCCCCACACAACACTGCCCTGCCCCACACAAACCGTCCCCGCCCC
>NW_005054349.1:5202503-5207908 GCF_000277835.1 Geospiza fortis | reverse complement strand
GGGCGGCGTTGCTATGGAGACGCGGCCTAACGGGGTTGCCGTGGAGACGAGGCCTAGCGGGGTTGCCAAGGAGATGCGGCCTTGCAGGTTAGAAATTCACTTTATTATAAATATTCATGAGGACAAACATGCACAGACCAAATCTGCTGGATTCAAGTGACTGTTTTCCTGCTCCCCCTGCTGCAGACAGCCCAGTGCCCCCCATCTGTCCTGTGGTGATGCAGGAGGGGATGTTTTGTTATTTCATTAATAGCTCTGAAGTCACTTTTTAAAGTGCCAGCAATCCCAGGATTAAATAAAAATGACAGTGTGTTCCCACTGTTCTGAAAATAACAAGTTCCACTTTGGAAACAAATCTAAAAGCTTTTTAAAGCTGGTTTTCATGGCAGCTGACTGCATTTGGAAGCCACTTAGAGCACATTCCATACGAGTTTTGTCAAAGTTTCTCACTTTCTGAGGCAAAACAGAACCAAAAATAAAGTTTCGTTGTGATTTTGTCAGGCAGGCGACCAGCAGTGTTGCAGAAGCAGTTGCAATCTGTTATAACCCGGGATGGTCTGACTGCAGCCAGGCCTGGAGGAAGGGGGTGTGCTGGGGACTCCCATCCCGGCTCCTCAGAGACAGGGACAAACCAAGAGGACAAACCAAGAGCTGCTCCCTCTGATCCGCCCTGTGGAACATTCCAGCAGCAGCTCCGGTGCTCCCCATCCACACCCAGGCAGGCATTCAGCACCTGGATCAGAGACACATCCCAGCCCTGCCCTGGGTTTGGGAGCAGCCTGGGGAGCAGGAGCAGCCCCATGGCTCCAGCAGGGCCTGGAGGAGCTGGAAAACTCTCACCCAGCACGAGGGGCAGGCACGGGATCCCTGTGCCAGAATCCTGTGCTGAGGCAGCTCCCAGGCCAAGTCATTTGACTTCCATGAGTCAGAGTGTGTTACACAAAAACATCCTGGGAGGGGGGAGGCAGGAGGAATTCCAGACACTGACCTTCGACAACAAACTAAATCCACTTTTCTTTCCTTGTTTTAGGAAGGAGGGGGAGAGCAGCTCTTCCATAGGCTGCGATCGGGCTGGAGGTCAGCACATGGAGCTGGGGGCTGCCACACATTCCTGAGGCAGGAAAGAAAATGATGGTTTGATCCCCATTTCCATGGGGCTTGGGATTTATCCTTAAACCCAGTGCAGGACTCCTCTGCCCCCTCTGTGCCACCTTCTCCACTCACCACAGGTGACTTTCCACGCTGGGAAGGACAACCAGGAGCTCCTTGCAGGATTTCTGTGAGGAAAGCAGCAGGAGAAGGCAGAGAGAGGCAGTTCCCCCAGAGCAGCCACCTGTCCCCAGGCCACAAACGCCTTCCTGGCCATGGATGCTTCTCCCCATGGACACTCCTGTGGGGCACAGCCATGCTGGGAATCATGGGGTTGGAAAAGCCCTCCAAGACCATCGAGTCCAAGGTGTGCCCCGTGTCCATCTTGTCACCAGCCCTGAGCACTGAGTGCCACCTCCAGGGATGAGAACTTCAAACCTCCCGGGAGAGTTCCGATGTTTAACCACCTTTTCCATGAAGAAATTCCTGTGTCCAACCTGACCCTCTCCTGGCACAGCTTGAGGCCATTTCCTCTCACGGCTGTCCCCTCCTGTCAGGAGTTCTGCAGAGCCATAAGGTCCCCCTGAGCCTCCTTTTCTCCAGGATAAACACACAACGACACATTCCATGGGCACCACACACTGGCCCAATGGAAGAGCAGCCACCCTTCCCCTCTGCTCAGCCACTGGGGCTGTTTTCAGGGTTGGAAAACAGGAAATGGGGTCACGGTGTGTCCTGGCCCAGTGCCCACGCCTCCGTCTGCCGCGGGTCGTTGATCCCGGGCAGCTGCAGCCAGCTGGGATCATCTGCTGAGAAACCAGAGCACAGCCTGGGCACGTGGCTCTGCTCAGGGTGCAGGAGTTGAATCCCATACATTTGAAATCCCTGCAAGTGTTCAAGGCCAGGATGGATGGGGCTTGGAGCAACCTGGGATAGCGGAAGGTGTCCTGGTCTGGCCGGGAGGGGAGCAAGATGAGCTTTAAGGTCGTTCCCAACCCAACCCATTCCATCACTTTATGAAATTTCACTGGGAATTTCTTCCCAGACAGGATTTGTTGAGGTGTTCAGGGTGCAGCCATGCAAGGCCCTGGCACAGGACAGCTTTTCTTGTTGGGAGGTGTCCAAATCTGCAAGAACAACCCCAGCCAGAGCTTCTGCCTCTTGGAAAGGGCAGCAGGAATCTCCCTAATGTCAGATCTGGGATTTGCTGGACAATGCAGTGCCTGTGCTCAGCTCTGACCTTTCCAGCACTAATCCCACACTATTTGGCTCCACAAAACTGGCATTTGAGCAGTCCTTGGGAGCAGAAAAGCTGCAAAGAGCCAAGCTCCAAGGAGGAAGAGGAGGAGGAGGTTTGTTTTGTAGCTGATCCCTCTCTCATTTCTGCTAGAGACCCATTCCTGGGTTCTGGAGGAATTCTGAGGACTGTGAGGACACAGCCTGCTGCTGGGTGTCCCTGCTCCCTCTGGCCCTGTGCTCCCAGCTCCCCAGAGCCTTTCCCTAGGATTCCCTCCTGCTGGCCCCACTCCCCTTGCCTCCTCCACCCCAGCAGTTCCAGGTCCTCACCCCTGATCGTTCCTCAGGTGGAAAGTTTAGCCAGGCTGAGTGTCCAGCTGTCTCTTTGGGAATGATGGTCAAATAAAGCCTTTCCCATCTTATCTTCATCAGATCATTAAGGCACTGTCAGACAAAATTCCACAATCAGCAGCAAATGCTGGGGAAGAGCTCAAGGGGGAAAAGCCCTGAGGCAACACAAAATGATGGAAAATTAGCAATCAGCCCCAAACGATTCAATTTCCAGTATCAAAGAACTGTTCTACCTTACCTAGGAACTGCAGGACCTTCCTGCAGTGTGAGGAGAACTGGAAGTGATATTCCAGGGGTCTCAAGTTAATTCAGCTCTTAATGACACTGAGCATGTTCCCTTCCCTTAAATTACACATGACACAAGTGACACTAAATCCCATAAAACCACAGGAGCTCGGAGTCAAATCTGAATACATTTGTATTATTTATTGGCTGTATTAAATATATTATCTATTTGATAGTTACAATTTAGTAATACAATGCATGGCAGCTTTAACATACGTTTGAGATACCTCAAAAATGACAATACAAGAAAACCGAAGATACCTAAAATACATTAATGCCACGAGGGTACATCCTTCTGGAATGGACAACAGCTGATGGAAAATCCATATTGCAGTAGAAATCCCAGATATTTTCTGGAAACATGAGCATTTTGTGGCAATCACAAAAGGATTCGATTTCATTTTTTAGCAGTGGTGACTTGTTAGTATTTACTCTGCAATCTTAATTTCAGGACTATTATTGCCAAATAAACCTCTACAAGTTGGTTCTAAGGAGTTAAAAAAGAACCCTTTGGCAATGGAGATTTGCTGCAGGCAGTTTATCTGCTAAAGGGAGACTATGAGGAAAATAAAGACAGATTGTAAACTCTTCTGCAAACTAGAGACTAATATCTGTATAAAACTCTGACACTGGAGGGAGAGATTTCTATGATATAATAAATGATTAACTTAAAGTTCTGCTACAAGTAGAACAATACATTCAAACATACATTTTTTTTCTTTCCAGGACTTTGAATCAAAATAAATAGAGTACAAAAATGAAGAGTACGTTTTGAAAAGATTAATTTCAGATTGCACCATCGATCTACTGTGAAGAGGATTAAGTGATACTAGGTCATAATTTAGGTTTTCCACATCTGAAATACAACACAATGCCTCAAACTCTAACACAACGTTATTCCTCAACTGCTGTAGGAGAAAGACCCTTAAAAGGGATTAATTAATTACTGGAAACACATCGCCTGTAGCTCTGTCACATCCACCCTCCCACCCACAAGTGCATCATTCTGATGGCCCAAGTGGAGCCACAGACTTTGCAAAATACCCTAAATCTACTGTTCTGTGGCATGTTCCAAATGCTGTTGGCAAGACCCATGCTGAAACACTGGAAATTTGTGAGTTCCAGCTTTCAAAAGCTTTGATCTAACGGAGCCAGGGGCTGCCAGGCTCCTCCTCAGGGATTCACAAGCAGGTGGAACACAACAGTCAAATGTAGTGCACAGTGTCCACAAAAATATCCCCCAGCCGACCAGGACGAGTTTCAGACAAGTTCATAGCAGGCTGAACATTCCCAACAGGAAAACCATGGAATGTGAAGCTGCTACCACTGGGATAGCAAGTTTAAAACATTGTATAAACGTTATCTAAAAAGAGTTCTCTCATGTACAATTTACTCGTTGGGGTTAAGTTAGAAGGGCACCCAAAGCAGGCTGAACTTTTTATTTTTTAGGTTAATAATAGTACAAAAACATTTGCTCAGTTTGAGCCAAATAGTGTAACATTTATCATAAATGCACTCTTTCTCCTTAAAGACAACTCCTGTGCTGTTCTGAGCACGCTGCACAGGGAATTACTTTTCTCTCAGGCACTGAGAGTGAAATGTGGATTGGGCCAAAGCTGCTCAGGACAGCAGGAACATTCCGGGCAGAGCCTTTCCTGGGCATCCCGGCCAAGCGCCACGTCCTGCTGGCATTGGTTTGGATTAAAACCCTAAAAAACCCTGGCACCCTCTACTCCAACACTTGAAATGATTATTACTGAATCCCAAGTATTAAAATAACTGTAAAGTAGTAATATCACTAAGTCAATATTCTGCTTTCCTTCTACAGTCTAGTAAATGTGGTATGCTCTAGTAGGCTCTGCAGTTCTGCTCTAAGCTCAAAGCACTTGTGC
The DNA here is from genome assembly GCF_000277835.1 of Geospiza fortis. Taxonomy (NCBI): domain Eukaryota; kingdom Metazoa; phylum Chordata; class Aves; order Passeriformes; family Thraupidae; genus Geospiza; species Geospiza fortis. The sequence continues at coordinate 5,203,055 of NW_005054349.1, read as the reverse complement.
TGCTGGATTTCATGGATATCAAACTACAGCGAAACTCGATGGAACAGCCATCGCCTCCCGCTGCTCTGGTGGTGCTGGCAGAGGACTGTTGTAGCAATGCCTTCCCTCTCCAACTGGCTGGGATGGGGAGAGAGGAGGAGCGTGCACACACCCCTCCAGTGTGCACCGTAAGGCAGCTGATTGCTGTTCTCTAACAGCTCACCCTGATTGCAGAGGCCCCGGGATCACCCTTTCTACAGGAAATCTGTGTCCAGCATTTGGAAAGGATCTGCCGAGCCAGCCTCGCCGGCAGCCAGCAGCAGGAGCGGGAACGCACGGAGCGAGGGGTTCCCAGCTAGGATTTCACTGAACTACCCATAAATACCCCAGAGAGCTCTGTACAGACAGCTGAGCGGGGCCAGCTCTGCCCTACTTGATCACAAAGTACTGGATGACCACGGCGAAGAGGATGGCGACCACGGCGAAGCCGCAGAGCAGCGCGATGGCGATGGCGCGCTCCTCGCGCAGTCGCTTCCCGCTCTGCGCCAGCTCTGTGCCCGCCGGGGCGGCGGC
>NW_005054349.1:5195482-5202392 GCF_000277835.1 Geospiza fortis | reverse complement strand
CCTTGTACACCTGGCAGGAGACAGGAGCTGCCTCAGCTGGGAGCAGAGTGCTCAGCACCAGCACCTGGAACTGCCTGTGCTGCTCCAGGGGTGTGGGCGGTGCTGGGCACAGCCTGGAGTTGTCCTCCTCTCCCCAGCTTTGTAAAATCCTCTCCCGACAATTCACGATTCATTGAAGTTTCCTGCTACACCCCCACACTGAAGCCTCACCTGGGCTGGGAGGCTCAGAAAGGAGAAGAAAAATAATCCTGCCTTTTCTTCCCTACAGCTCCTCCAGCAAAGTGGACTCTGATTAACAGAGGCAGTGGTACCACAGACTATCAGGATTAAGAATGAAGAGTCAAAGGAATTGTTGGGAGAACAGGATAAACCAGTGCTCACCCACTTCACACGTTCTGAAATGCAAAGTCTCCCTGTCATCTCCCCAGACACAATTTCAACCTTCAAATCATGGAATCACAGCATGGTTTGGGTTGGAAGAGACCTTAAAGCCCATCTCATTCCACCCTCTGCCATGGGCAGGGACACTTTCCACAAGAAATATGCACACCTTTCTTTGGTAAGAATTTCTCCCAGGAAAAACCCCTCACATTCCTGAAGCTGTATAAAAGGTACCTGATCAAACTCTCTGCCAGCAGCAAGCTGAAGGATGTAAACAATGGAATCTCCTTTCATCGGCTGTAGAGGCTCCCATGTGATTTCAAAAGTGTTTTCTTCCAGCTGAATCACTTTGGGTGCTGGAAAATAGAGTGATTTGTTGGTGTTTTAGAAAAAGAACAATGGTCTCTACAAATGTACAGCTGTCATGATTAGAGGCAACTCATTCCAATAACATTAAGCAATTAAGATTTATTTGTTTCTTTCCTTTTTTTGTATTTGATGACATGAGCTCAAAAAATGATCATTGCTATGTGTAGGTTATACTTGTCAGTCTTTTTGAGCTGCCAGGGTTGAGCCCATGTTTGTAAAGAGGAGCAGCACTTTCAAGGCAATACAGAATCCAGCATTTCTGCCCATGTGCAGAGCTGAAATTATGTTCTAACCATGGTCCAGTCAATCAATTTTGCTTCAGGCACTCAGCACGCTGACCTTCACAGTGACTTTAATGATGACCTTTAATGTCCATGTTAAAAAGTGAAGATCAGAGGAATTAACTGTGCCCTCATTTGCCTACACACTGCTGTAACTTCAATGGATAACCCTGCAAAATGCCTTTCCAGATGAGCAAAGGTAGGAGAGCTCAGTTCAGGGGTGAAGAGCTGCAGTGCAGGAGGTGATGACAGAAGAGCCCTTTTCACACCCAAAGTCCCCCAGAGGAAGTTTTTGTTTTTGTCTCTGTCCCTGCAAAGGCTGGCTAAGGGTCAGCTTGTAGGATCCAATCCTGCCCACCAGTGGCTTGCAGCAGTTGCCAGGGCAGTGCCAGCTCACCTTTGAGAGGTGCAGGTGGAGACTTGGTGGTGGTGAAAGCACAGACCTCTGAGAAGGCTCCTTCCCCAGCGTCGTTGTACGCCTGGATGCGGAAATGGTACGTGGTGGATTCACTGAGCCTCTGCACCTTGTAGGTGTGACAGGGACCATTGTAGACTGTCACAAACCTGGGGGACACAGAACACACCCACAGTTACCCAGCTATCACAAACGTGCAAGGCAGTATCAGACCTGAAACACTGGGATTTGAGTTAAGGACAAAGAAGTGATGCTGCATTCTGGGTGTCCCAGCTTTCTTCCCACTGAGGCTGCAGAGCCCAACTCCTCTGAATCAAGAGAACAATCCTTGAATATTCAAAATAAATTGAAATTTCCAGTTAAAGAACAGCTGGCCAACCCCTGTTTCTTATATGCAGGCTCGACTTTGTTTTTGAATGTCCAAAAATAACCCTTCCAGCACAGGATGGTGGTAAGGTATTTATTCTTTAAATAGTATTTACTGTTTACAGGCAGCAGAAATGCAAGTTGTTGATAGCATTTCTGGTTGAAAGATGGGATGCAAAACTGCAAAAGGGCAAACTCTGGGATGCTCAAATGACTCAGTGGTGCAAACAGAAGGGAGAATACAATAAAACACCTTAAAAACTTGACATGAGGTGGTAAAACCACAAGATCCTTAATGGTCTCACCTGCCAAACCTGTCCTCCATCTGCAGGTTGAACTGAGTAGGGTTGGGAATTAAAGCTCTGCTGGGCCCTTCTCCCCATTTCAGTTTAAGGCTCTGGTAGCTGAAGACAACACATTCCAGGTGGGGAGGGTCAGGAGGTAGTGGTTTGGTTTTGGCTTTCATGGAATGACTGAAAGGACCGACTCCAAAGCTGTTGATGGCCTGTACCCTGATCCTGGGATGGGAGAGAGCAGCCACATGGTCACAAAATGTGCTGGGTAACAAAGAAAGAGTTAAAAGGTGTACAGAGTGTAACCCCAAACAGTAAAGTAATTAAGATGCAGTTAGAAATTAAATCTGAACTCAGCTTCAACCAAGACTGAGGTCACAGTATCCCCTGCTCCGCTCTTACCTGTCCATCCATCTTCTCAACACACACCTGAGCATCCCAATGAAAAATCTAAACCCAGAAACCTTAAAGTCTTAGCTTTGAGACAGAATGTGAACCTTAACACCAACCACAATCTCACTCCTGCCAATGTCATGGCTGGAGTCTGGATATGACAATTTTAGGAGTGTTTTTGGAGCTGCAGGGTGAATTAGGCAAATAGTCTGTAAGCTGCAGGAAATACTGCTCTAAAAATTTAAAGCACTACCCTCTCAAAGGGCTTTTAAATCCTACAAATGTGATTTCAGAATAATTCTTACCTGTACAAGGTGTCAGGCAGCAGATTCTCAAGGACATGGGTTGTGTTTCTCCCCACAGTGACCAGCTGCTTCTCCCCATACTCGATGTTGTAGCCTGTGATCTCTGCCCCGTGGCAGCAGGGCTCTTCCCACTGGATTGCAAGGCACGTGGAGAAAGGAGGGGAAATTTCCACCTGATCCTCTTCAAGTAAGTGGAGCACGGCCACGGCTGCGGGCACTGAGGGGGGCGTGGTCACCACGCCCGTGTCCCCAAACAGCCCCACCCCAGCCACGTTCACAGCCTGAAAGACACCACACAGGAGTTACCAAATCCCTGTTTTCCAAGCAGGCAGGCACAGCTCTCACAGCCTTCCGTGCGTTCTTAAAAGCAACATGGAAGAGAGTGGAAAATCTCCTGAATAATTTGGCAACAGGGCAAAGCATCTGTAAAGCTGGTATTTCACAGCACACTGGATCTAAACTCTTCCAGATTCAGGGAACGAGAAGGGACTGGGGGACAAGGGAAGTGCTTTTCCCAATTACCTTCTCTACTGCATGAGCAGGTGACAGCACATGACTTTACTCCTCTCTAGCTGGGGTTTGTCCCCACACTGCAAGTGCCCAGTGGCACCAAAAGGCTTTTCCTACCTGGACTCTGCAGTAATAGGTGGTTGCAGGTGTGAGCCCCTTGACCTCATAGCTCTGGCAGGGGCCAGTGTAGATGATGTGCATGGAGCCCTCCACCTGGCCCCAGTCCAGCCTGTACTCGGTGATTTCTGCTCCGTTGCACGCCGGGCTCTGTGGGGTGAGGGAGAAATTCTGCTCAGCTCTGGCACTTACACACCCCCAGCACCCAGGGGGGAGCTCTGTCACACTGAGACACTGAATGAGTCATAGAAAAGGTTGGAAAACACCTCCAAGATCATAAAATCCAGCCTTTGGAAACACTGGGGGTGAAACCTTACATCAGTTCCAAGGGATTTTAAGTTAAAAGGTGACACATGGCTGTACCACCACCACAGCTCACACCAGAATTCTGACTGTCCCACAATCTCTTACCACTTAAAAGAATTAATTCACTATATATCAATTACCACACCATGAGGAGGATTAAATACCACCCAATTTGTGCAGTTAAGACTGCAATTAATAACTCCCAAAGTTTACAAACCCAACACAGATGTCTATAAAGAAATGGGCTTAAATATCCCACCTCTACACACGCTATTTCTCTAACTTCTGTGTATCATAAATGTGTCACTACAATTCTAAAAGCCAAACACTAATTTGGGTGGTACTGGAAGCCAACAACACCTACCTCCCACGAAACCACAGCACAAGTTGCACTTTTGCAGGTTATCAGGGGTTTGCAGCACTGCTCAGGAGGTCCTGGAGCAGTGCAAAGCTCTGCCTTCTCAGAGTGGGGGCCAAACTGCAGGAAAACAACACTGCATGAACACAGCAACAGCACCAGGGCAAGAACTGATGTTAAAGTGAAGCAAACTATTTTTAACTTGACAGGGAAGTAAACAGCAGAGCTCAGGGCTCAGTTTCAGATTCCTTGCAGGTACTTGAAGCTGGCCCCATTCCCACTGCCAGGGTTTTGTAACTCCTCCCTCCCCCAGGCAGGATCTGCCTTCCAGCAGCAGCTGGGCACAGTTTCACAAACACTTTTATGCCACCAACGTTTATCCCACTCTTCTCCCAGCCTGGCCTGGCTGGCACCCACCCCCTCCACACAATGCTGCTCCCACCACATCTGCAGAGCCTCAGCTCGGGGTAACACATCCAACAATTCCAAAGGCACAAACACCAAGAAGTTCCCAGCACTCAGGCTGCAGGAGCCCCCAGCAGCATCCCTGCTGTCCCCTGTGTGGTGTCACAGATGTGGTGAGGGCAGTGCTCACCCCGACTCTGTTCCCTGCCCGCAGCCAGAAGCTGTAGCTCCTCCCTGGGAGCAGGTTGGTCACTCCAAACTCAGCTGCTGGGCCCTGGTAGAGCACCCTGCGCTCGTCCTGCTCCGAGCTGGCCATCTCCAGGAGGTACTCTGTGATCTCAGAGCCTCCATCCACAGCTGGGGGGCCTGGCAAACAAAAACAGATTGCATTTGCCTATTAATTTCTAAATTCCCTAAGTTAGGGCAGGCTCTTATGTGTCTGAGCAGAAACACTTAATGAAGCTTGCTTTGCCCCCCAGTTACTGATACCTAGTTTAAGACAGTCTTCATCAGGGCTTTATTCATGTATTTTCCCTGTTTTCTTCAAAAAACAGCATATCTTCATTAATTTTTGCTTATCTCCTTTACTGAGATAACAGTAAGAAAAGTAGATTTTCAAGTTGCCAAGGAGGTGTCAGTCATGGGCAGAGAGGAAGCTTTCTCACTGGAAAATATTTATGTCTGCTTCCGTCAAAAGGTGGACAGAATCTTTGTTCTTCTTAAAAAAATCCCATCACAAACCCAAAAAAGCCTAAGGCCACAGACAGCATCTCTATATTTTTATTTTTACCTTTTTTTTCCCTGATGAGTTCTATAGATTTTTGATTAGGATGACTGAAATCAGAGCAGTGTTTTACTCTAACTCTGGTGCTTACCCCACTGCAAAGTGATTTCCTTAGGCTTGGCTTTGCCCACCAGGGCTGGGGCAGGACAGGGCCCGGGGGGAACGGCCGCTGTGGTGACAGTCGTGACATCAGAGGCCTGCCGGGGACACAGACATTGCAGAGCACAGACAGAAAGCATTTTGCTAAAACATGAACAGAAATGGAAGAGAAGCACCTTTCCCCTCCTGCTGCTCACCTGGCTCTCCCCACCTTTGCTGGCACAGGACACCCGGAGCCTGTAGGAGGTGCCAGGCCTGAGGTGGTCACAGACGTGCTCCCGCTGGGCTCCGCTGTAAATGGGCTCCCACCTCCCTCCTGGGGGAAGGAAAAGCACTTTATCCTTCCAAACCTTTCTAAAATCCCACCTGGAAATTCTCTCGTGCAATTATTTAGGTGGTCAAGCCAGAAAATCAATTTGAAATTATTAATTATACAGAGAACATGTACAACACACACACACACACACAGAGGTGTAAAATCAGAAATGACTGCTGCAGTAAAGCATCATTTAAGTTGGAAAACATCTCTAAAATCCAAGTCTAAACCATGTTCCACATCTAAATGTGAATTAAATATCTCCAGGGATGGAGACTGAGTACTGTATTAGCACCCAGAGGTGATTCCTTACCAACTGACGCCTCGGAGATTTCCAAAAAGTATTTAGAGATGTCTGATCCTCCATTATCCTTGGGGGGTTCTGAAAGAAATCAACACCTTAAGTTACAGAAGATTCAATATCAAGGCAGTATTTTGTTATCAGCTTTTCCAGTGAACACATTCATATTCATTCAAACACAGCAGAGAAACCAGTGTACTTAATTATTCACAATACATTTTTCTGAGCAATTTTCCTCCTATTATTAATCATGATTATGCCAGGAAGAGTAACTGGGAAAACACTCTCAATTTCAGGTATCAGCTCTTATTTTTTAAGTGAACATAGGAATTATTTAAACATCACAGTAAACCCACAGGGGGGTTTAGGACAGCAGTCAGTGCTTCTCAGAAATGGATGAACAACACCAGTGTGCTTCCACAGCCCCAAAATAAACCATTTTTGGGTAAGGTTGAGTATTTCTGCTGCAATAACAATACCTGCAGATAAATAATCAGTCTGAGTTCCCTCTCATTTAATCAGAGAGAGGCTGCCCACACCCCAGCAGCACTGGGACACCCCAAGGCACCTACCCCACGTGACTCTCACACTGTGGGGATGGATCTTGCCCTTCACAGCAGGTTTGCTGGGAGCTCCAGGTCTGTCAGGTTTGGTGCTGTGTTCCACCACCTCACTGGGGCTGCTTTTTCCTTCACTGTTGTAGGCAAAGAGCTGTTGGAGGAGGGAAGAGAATACAGAATAAATGGTTTATTTAATGACAGCAATATATGTTGATAATACATGAGGATAAACATGCTGGTGATTAAAAAAATCCATTAAAAACCCAACCAAAATAAAGACAACCATTTATACCAAAATTAGTTGGTGCAAAAAAAATGGTTTGTATTATTACTTCAGCAAAACCTGCTCTA